>NC_134269.1:119497981-119797981 GCF_031893055.1 Leptodactylus fuscus
GGGGCACAGTGGAGCATTATATTAAGGGGCCCTCTGGGGAGCATATTATGCTATGGGCTACTGTGGAGCTTTATACTGGGGGAAGGGGACAGTGTGTGGAGCCTGTGATACTGTGTGGGTCCACAGTGGAGTGTATTATATTGCTTGGGGCTTCTCAGGAGCATATTATACTTGTGGGGCCACTGTACAGCATTATACTGCGGGGGGAGGCGCTGTGGGGAGCATATTATACTGTGGGTGTCCACTGTGGAACATTATACTGGGGGAACCCCTTTAGGGAGTCTATTATACTAGTTGGGGGCCTTTGTCTAAAACCAGCATACTACTCCTGAGGAAGCGCTTGAAAGGACGATACGTGTGGGAACTATGTCATCAGATCCTTTCTGCATGAGGCAATAAATATTGGCTAATTATGATACATTATAAACCTCTTTTTCTGTAGACACTGCTTAGGCTTTTGCTATTCTATGCATTTGATATTTCTATTAATATATAGCACCTTACTCCCTTTTCTAGATCTCTTTATAATCATACACTACTGAAACTTTGCATCACTTTATTATGCACATTTATACCATTTTGCACATATTTTACCTTGCACTATTTCTGGACATTTAGGGTACTAATAATATAAATTATATAATTGCTATTTGGAAATGTATGTGGCCATTCTAAATAAGACTCTATTTTTTTATCTGTACTATTAAACATTCTCGTTCTATTATGTTTTAATGGTTTTTAATTTTTTAATTGCCACTAGAAAACTGGTGAGGGTTGTAATGAATCTGTTGGGCCGAGGCATCCTCGGCCTGACCCAGCCCACTCATATTCAAACAACGTGGCGAGTAAGGTGTGAATTGGGACATGTGTCTTAAGCTTTTGCACTAGAAATGTCTGGTACCAAATGTGAGTCACAATAGCATTCTTCTATGCCAGAAAAATGGCATATAGGGATTGATGAATTCCCCACACTCAGCCAAGTTTGAGCATTCCCTCTACACCAGTTTTCTGTGCCAAAGGCTGATATTGAGCAAGATTAAGCCTGACACTTATTTTTTCAGCATCCTGTTTCGATTGCTTCTTCCTATTGAAAACAATGGGAGGCAGAATCAGGGTGATATCTGCCCTTGCCCTGGTCTGCCCCGCTCGCTCACATTGGCACAAAGTTGCTGGTGTAGATTGGAACTTGTGGTTCACATTTGGTTCAAGAAACCCCTTAACACTTTCCCCAGCACTCTGCTGTCCCCCGCCACTGTCCATTCCAGCGGTGCCCTGGGGTTTGTTCCAGAAGAAGTGCTTGCTGCACGTGACTGCTGAGTCCAATCAGTGAATGCTGAGGCCAATCAGTGGCATAAGCATAAAATAAGCATAAAATAAGGGCTCGTTCACATCTGCGCCGGCACTCCGTACTGCAGGTTTCCATTTCCTGCATAAAACAGAGGCAGGAGACGGAAACCTGCAGGAGTCTTTCTCACCCATTCATTTGAATGGGTGAGAAAGCTGTCCGGCCGTGAGCGGCGGTGAGTGTTTTAGGCTCTCCGCCGCGAAACCGGGTTTTATAATCCGGACACAGAGTTGGACATGCAGTACTCTGTGTCCGGATTTAAAAAAACGGTTTTGTGGTGGAGAGCCTAAAACACTCACCGCCACTCACGGCCGGACCCAGTCTATGGTTTCAGTCTTCTGGCATGCAGAAGACGGAAACCATAGAACGGAGACCCTGAACGCAGGTGTGAACCTAGCATAAACGGCATGATCATTTGGAGGTTTGGGGAGACTGTACAAACTTGCTGACTCCATTACAAACTATACGCATTCTATACACATTGAGAGGGCTACCCCTATAAAGACCACTTTTCTGTGCAAATTTGGGTAGTCAGCTCAAAGAGGTCTCATTGTATATTACATTTACTAATGTCACAAGTGCTGCCAGAAATCTAGTTTTTCAAAGTTTAGTATGCTTTAATTATTTTCCAATATGAGTTCATACACATAGCAATACTTTCATACATACAAAAAGATAAATTAATAATTAAAATTAAACATGAAACACACTAAAGATATGCAAACAATTATTTCAATATCTTTATGAATACAGTAAGTGCAAATAGACATAGTACATGAGCATTTTAAAAAGCTATATAAAGTATTGTCGCTGCACATAATGGAGAAATTTACAAAACTGTCAAAAATTAAAAAAACTGTCCTTGTTGATCATAGCAATCAATCACAGCACATCTTTTATTTCATATTCTGATTTTAGAAAATTAATTCTGCCCTGTGGTTGTTATGGGCAAGAAAGACAGTTTTACTTTAAAGAGATACATAAATCAGCCACATTGTACATAATATTGAAACCTTAAGTGATGATTAATTTAACATTATGCAAATATTTTGTGCCATACAAACATACATAGGTTCAATTTTAAGTGGATCTTGAGATTGTTTGCATTTCTGTCCAGCATAACAATGGCATATAAAGTTTTCAGCGTAATATTTTAAGTCTTCTAAACTTGGACTTCCACGTACCTTATAAGTGTTTTTATATCGTTTTATTGAAATGTTTGTTCCATTTAAATGAAGGTAAGTGTTTTTGTCCCACTCCTTACGGATGCATACCCCATTGTTTTGGCAAAGTACTGTACTACACAATTTAGCCGATAATGAAACATTAATAATGTATGGGTTCAGAGTGTTGATAATGAAAGAATTCAAAGCCATACACATGTTCTAAAAAATACAAAAAGAAAAATCAGGTTTATATTTATTGCAGATATATAATGCTTATTCTGTAAAAGAAATGTCTTATCTATGAGGTTACGTGCACATGAACAAGTGCATAGCCAGTGTACTGTCCCTCTGCTACATAAAATTTACCATATTTCTAAATGGCAAAAGAAAAGTAAGCGTCACATTATAAATTTTGCATTGGCGCTTGAGAGCTCCATGTTACATCTCTCATCAAGACAGAGCAAACACAGAATAAATACAAAACAGCAGTGAAAAACAGACCAATGTAAATTTTTCACGGATGAGAATTGGACACAGTTATGTGAATATGGCATAACATCTAGCTGTACGCAATATGTAGTGGTAAAAGACATGTGAAAGACACTGTTACAAATCAAAAGACTCATACTTGAGTGATACCAGCTTAAAAGTTATAAAGCTGTTTCAAAATAGTAAAGGCATGCCTGAGTTTACATCTGACAGAGAGAAAAGTCCTGTATGGAGGATTTCCCTCTCTACCACTTTGAGTATGAAAGTGGGTGGACACACAGCAGACCCTATTATCATCAGATCCCAGAAGTTACTATTCAAAGTTGAGTTCAAGTCAGCAGCACTAGAATATGGTCAAGGAGGGTTTATATAGAATTAAATGGTAATTCCTCTTAATCGACCTCCTACAGCTCAAACACTCACTCACCTCTTACAGCTCAAACACTCACTTCCCTACCTAATTTTGACATAAATAATTGTAAAAACCGTAAAACAGAAAATAATTGTTTTTTTATTAAACACGAAATATAATTGTAGATGGGTCTATACTGGCTATAGTTAATTGGATGAATTTACCAACCCTGCACCTAGAATTCTGGTGTGATATTACAAAGTTACATTTGACATTTTTACGCCACTCACTCAAAAGTGAGTGAAGAGTGAGTGTTCTTAGTCCATCTAGCTGTCTGTACAGGATGGCATGGAGTGTTAAACTTATAGATGCACTAAATTTATATAACATTGTGCAGCATTGGAAAATTTGCTGCAAGTTACACCAATCCAGACTCCTGCAAAACTGCTTTTAAATATTTCCCTCGTGATAAATCATCCCCAATGTTCTTTAGTGATCATGCTTAGAAAAAAATAGGTTAATATTTAACCTAGGAAGAGGATGGACTAAAAATTGGTGGGACAGATTTATTTATAGAGCTTATAAAGAGGACGTTTCACACCCTCAGGCAAAAAAGGTTTTATATACCATTAGGGAGCCAACAGTGAGCTGAATTCAGACTGTACTCATCCATAGTTCTGGGGGGGGGGGGGGGGCGTTCCTCACAGTTTACCATCATGGCTGAGCGGTAAGGAACGCCCCCTCTAACAGTATAGGGCTGTAGACGAGTACTGTCGGGGGAGGAAGGGTTGCTCACAGCTCAGCTAGACTGTCAGGAACACCCTTCTGACAGTTGTCAGAGATCGGTAATGGCACTGATATCTACAGCCCCAGGGCACATAACAGGAAAGCCCACAGTGCACTGTCTGCTTTCTAATGGTATATAAAACCCCATGGCCATTTTTGAACTGTGAGCTAAGAATTGCAATAAATCGGTGGTCATATTTTGTAACGTATATCTGGTTTGGATTAATTTCGTAGCATCCTTTATTTGCTGGGTCATAGCAAAAATATTTATTTCTTCTGTGAAACTGGCTTTGTTATAAAATAGATAAACAACTGTACATACCAAACTCCGTGTTAAGTTCACACCGCCCCATACTATAAATCCATTTGTTCCCAAAGCAGCACTTTCGCCAACTGTGTTTATAAGATCGGTCTGTAAATGAGAAAAGAACAGTAACTATTGTTAAATAATAGTAAATAACAATAGTAAACTATTGTTCACTTGCTATAGAGTGTAGGGGTGGGTTTAGGTAGTGCAGTTCTCCACATTTCATGGTGGGTGAGGAAACGTAGATCGCGACATGTTATTTCCTGTCACGGAACAGCTGATCTGCAGGGGTCCTGGCTGCGGGTGGTGGTCTCCTATAAACAATTACACTGGTGAGCCCTAGACATCCCAGTCTGACACTGTCCCATATTACTTTTAAAATAAGGCTGTATTCACAAATCCAGATATCAGTCTTTTTAAGGGCACTAGTAAATCTGAAGGGTTACTGTTGGATTTGTAAATTATTTATTTTGAAGCCAAATTACATTGTAGTAGTGCTGTAGTATTTTAAATGTGATCTGTTGAATGTTTTTTGACAGAACTGCTTGATTGTCAATGGCAACAATAGTTTTAGCCCTAGACCTACTGACAAAAATATCCAAAAGCCCATCAAAAAACCCTTTAGACTCCATCTAAACGAGAGTGAACAGGGTTTAAAACCTGTGTGCAAAAACATGAAATATTTAAAAATGTACATTGAAAACTCAGTACTGTGAATATATAAAACTCTTGAACTGTAATCAATAATTGTAACTATACAGGGCAACACGGTGGCTCAGTGGTTAGCACTGCAGCCTTGCAGTGCTGGAGTCCTGGGTTCGAATCCCGCCAGTAACAACATATGCAAGGAGATTGTATGTTCTCCCTAGATTTGTGTGGATTTCCTCACATTCTACAAAGACATACTTAAATGAAAAAAATATAGATCCCTATATGGGGCTCGCAATGTACATTTAAATAAATAATTGTAAATATACTGTAGGTTAAACTTCGTATGACATAAATAGGGAAGTAATGCAAAATAAATATATAGAAGAATTTCTATGAAGTAATACATATTTCTTTCTTACCAGTGTTAAGTATTTCTCAGGTTGATCTGTAAATACAGGACGGCTGTACATATATATTGGGAGAGAGTAAACCGTTTTTGAAAAAGTTGACAATCTTTTTGCTTCTTGGATACGGTGACGTGTATAAAGTGCACCTAGTGGAGAAGAACTTAGTACTGTTTCCAGGTACATGTTTGGAAACAGTGCTGTACTTTCTTTCCATAACCACATCAGTTTATCATTTCTTAACATCTCAATATCTGGGCACCGTCCGGTGTAGTTATGAGGGTTCTGATTATAATCATAATTTTGACAGTTAGGAAACAGATAAAAACCCCAGAGGTAATTTGGTCTCAGTTGTTTCCCAAGTCTAAGGGTGTTTAGCATGAGACGTTTTGCTGCTGACTCAAATTGTGCTTTGGCTACAGATTCTGCACCACGTTGATCAAGTGTCAGATCATTTTGCTGTGCAAAGTCAATTGAGTGTTTCCTGTATACCCCTTTAGAAGCCCAGTTTCTTATCCAGGTTGGCCTCCAGTCTTCCCAGTCAATAATGGCAAGTCCTTTTTGTGTCACGGATGGTATATAATAAATAATATCTTCTCTGGCTTTTCTTAAATGTTGCTCCATATTGCTTATTTGGGGAATACCACCATTATAACTAATACCAGTAGCATAATCTATGTAGGGATAGAAGCCTAACCGATCAGTATAGAATAAAGTAATATTCTGACTTCTGACAGTCGGAAGTGTGCTTCCCACAATCTCAAATAAACTGACATCTATATGGATTCTGTATTTTCTCATGCATAGCTCAGTTGGTGCATTCCATATAGCCACAAAAGGTGAGGAAAATCCAGCTGGTGCTCTCTGTTTAGCTGCTTGGCACAAAGATGTTGTGAGTGTTAGCAAAAATAGTGACTTAAGTAATACAGATGTATAGAATGTTGCTATAATTTCCATTGTGTACCCAAGAAAAGTTTGATACATATGGATTATCTCCTTACAAAGCAGGAAAACGACTCATCTGTGAAGAAATAGAAAGGAAATATAAATTTAAAAAAAATAGAAAGTGAATATTAACATTACTTAGAGTGCATTATTGAAAAGCCAATTATTCTAGGTCTAAAAAGACTTTTTAGATTAAGGCCCTACGTAGCAGGCTGCAGAGAAAAAGCTATGTGGGAAAAACTGCGGTGGGAACGCATCCAATATAAAGTAATGGATGCACATAGTGAGAAAAGACCTACCAAATGCAAACGCATGTTTGCATTTGCTAGGTCTTTTCTGACTATGTGCATCCATAGGTTTGGCTATATTTATCCACTCACTTAATATGACTATTGGAGCTAGTGCTCATTTACCTTCATAGGAATTGTATTCATATCTTGCGTCTACATGTACAGCCACCTTTATTTCTATGAAATGTTTTGATATGTATTAGACCTTCCTTATGCTTCTTTTGGAAGTACTGATTTCCCTTTGATATATTTTTGTATGTTGTTCTTAAATACATTAATTTTCAATAAAAATGTAGTATTTTACTTAACATGGTAGTTCTGTTTTTTGCATATTGTAATGGTTTGGTCACTAAAGACACAGCATAAATAGCCTGTATGTACATCTGAGGGAGTAGAAATAATACATAACTTTTATTTTTTAATATATTAAGCTTAACAAATGGAATACTTATCTATTTTTTCCTGCCAATCGGAATGACAAAGGGGAGAGTTTCATTTTATCTAAGAGATAGAAGTCATATCTACCTAATCTCTTTACTGGTTAGTGAATCTCCCTATTGGAATATTTAATGCTATAATGGGCACAATTTTAATATATTAAAAAATAAAAGTTATGTTTTATTTCTTCTCCCTCAGCTGTACATACAAAATATTTTGCGTAGAATACCCGTCAGTGAATTGAGCATAAATACCCTGATGCAAATTAACATACAGGAATAAGCAAATCCAGCCAATAGTCTGTTTTATAGAGCCAGTATTAAAAAGTGAACAGGAAAAGTAGTTGGCAGCACTATTTCAATGGTCACACGTTTCAGACCTCTTCCATGTCCTTATTTAGTAGATAAGCAGCATACTCCTCTTTTGTAATGGTGGGTGCAATTTCTCAAAGTAACTGGCTGGACTTCCTGCAAACAATATTGTGGTGGAAGGAATGGGACAGTGCATCTAATATGATACATGTATATACGTCTACTGCTCCTAAATGATCCAATATACTGTACCTAAGTGTGTCCTGAATGCAGTTAGAAATAGGCTGATATTCCTCCACTTGTTTTCAGCCTTTATATGTTAACACTCATGCACTTTCTTATGTAATTATTAGCATCTATATATAACATAGATTGCTTTGCTATGGAATTGTAGTCACAATTGTCTTTTCATTTCTCATACACCCTGAGGAAGGGAAGTCTTTCGTGAAACGTTATGCTACATTCATTATTGCTATACACAAACCAATTTGCAAATTATATGTTCCATATCTGAATCTATTACCAAATCTTTTGTGCAAACTAGATGTGTAATTTTTTTTTCATCAATTTACTTTTATACAGATCTCAGTATTAATATAAATAAATAAAATAACTAGCTCAAAGAAGAACTTTATAGTATTGTCCCATTCCCATCTTTCATGTCCTTAATCGTGGCATAATGTATACGCTGACTCACACACATTACCAATAAAAGTACTTAAAAATATTTCATGATCCGACTAAAGGGTCTAAGGTAAAATATGGCAAGAGAAAAATTGACCTCTCTTGTGATGTGTGAATTGTAGTACAGTGATATTGCTAGGACAAGAGAGAATTCAGCATCACTAAAAAAAAAAAATTCTTCCCTGTGCTGGAACACACAGAAGTAAAGATGTCAAAAGATTTTGCAACATTATGCCACATAAGGGGGAAAAAATACTGTAGGCTTTTCAATACTGGATTAATAAAGGATGACTATTTTACACTGGGTACTGGACAGATTGTATGCCTAAACAGCAGCGATAGTCCAGGTAACTGATCGATAAACCATTGTATTTACCATTTAAAATCTGCTCTGCATTATTTCTTCCAGTTCTAGTAAAAAAAAACAACACAGTAGCCACCCCAGAAAAGACTATTGACTATTTTTAATATATACCTACATGAACAAGTGTCTCAAGAAGATGTTAGTTAAGGTATACTGATATGTGGTTTGCCTTTCTTATATCCCAATACTAAAGAGAGTCTTACCTGCACACTCAAGGTCCAAGAGTTTCAAAGCAGAATCCTAAAACAATGTATGGCCTAATTCCAGAAATGCTTAAAGAAAAAACTTACAGACCAAAAACCACAGTATTTATAAGACTAAGTGACTGGATTAAACCTCTTTATTATTTGTAACAATGTTATCTTAAGGCTGGTACAGCATCTTATCATTGTGCAGATTCTAGTACTTTGATCAATGATACAGATATTACAAAGTGGTATCTTTGTGTTTTTTCCTGTGCAGACAGGTTATGATAACCAACATTCTCAGACTCAATATTAAAGCATCACTTGTATTTCAGACTGCTCTTTCAACTTTTCCCACCATACTGATAAATGTACTGAAAAATATTTACCTTATCCATAAAACTCTATTTTCTCAACATATTTCTTTCAGGAACAGCAATTAGCAATATCTATATGTGAAACACACACACACACACACATACATACATACATATATATATACATATATATATATATATATATATATATATATATATATATATATATATATATGCATGCCCCCTGTATATATGCGCGCACACACACACACACACACACACACACACACACACACACACACACACACACACACACATATATATATATATATATATATACAGTCCTATGAAAAAGTTTGGGCACCCCTATTAATCTTAATCATTTTTCAAATCATCCCACAGATGTTCAATGATATTCAGGTCTGGGGACTGGGATGGCCATTCCAGAACATTGTAATTGTTCCTCGGCATGAATGCCTGAGGATTTGGAGCGGTGTTTTGGATCATTGTCTTGCTGAAATATCCATCCCCGGCGTAACTTCAACTTCGTCACTGATTCTTGAACATTATTCTCAAGAATCTGCTGATACTGAGTGGAATCCATGCGACTCTCAACTTTAACAAGATTCCCGATGCCGGCATTGGCCACACAGCCCCAAAGCATGATGGAACCTCCACCAAATTTTACAGTGGGTAGCATGTGTTTTTCTTGGAATGCTGTTTCTTTTTGGACGCCATGCATAACGCCTTTTTTTATAACCAAACAACTCAATTTTTGTTTCCAAAATGAAGCTGCCTTGTCCAAATGTGCTTTTTCATACCTCAGGTGACTCTATTTGTGGCGTACGTGCAGAAACGGCTTCTTTCTCATCACTCTCCCATACAGCTTCTATTTGTGCAAAGTGCGCTGTATAGTTGACCGATGCACAGTGACACCATCTGCAGCAAGATGATGCTGCAGCTCTTTGGAGGTGGTCTGTGGATTGTCCTTGACTATTCTCAAAATTCTTCTTCTCTGCCTTTCTGATATTTTTCTTGGCCTGCCACTTCTGGGCTTAACAAGAACTGTCCCTGTGGTCTTCCATTTCCTTACTATGTTCCTCACAGTGGAAACTGACAGGTTAAATCTCTGAGACAACGTTTTGTATCCTTCCCCTGAACAACTATGTTGAACAATCTTTGTTTTCAGATCATTTGAGAGCGGGCTGTCCATGTTCGGCGACCATCAAACTTAACTGAACTTGAATTGTTTTGTAGAAAGAAATGGTCCAAAATACCTTCATCCAGGATCCAGGAACTGATTAAAAGCTACAGGAAGCGACTAGAGGCTGTTATCTTTGCAAAAGGAGGATGTACTAAATATTAATGTCACTTTTCTGTTGAGGTGCCCATATTTTTGCACCGGTCAAATTTTGGTTTAATGCATATTGCGCATTTTCTGTTAGTACAATAAACCTCATTTCAATCCTGAAATATTACTGTGTCCATCAGTTATTAGATATATCAAACTGAAATGGCTGTTGCAAACACCAAAATATTTAGAACTAAAAATGATTAAGATTAATAGGGGTGCCCAAACTTTTTCATAGGACTGTATATGTGTGTATATATATATATATATATATATATATATATATATATATATAAAAAAGCAAGAGTTTTACAGTTTTCTCAATATGATATGTTTGTGCAGCCAACTAAAGTTTTAGAATCATACAGGCAAAGTGGATGGGTTTCATGCAAATCCCATGCCCACTTTGCATTTAAAACTGCAGCACAGTCAGTGGCGTAACTACTGGGGTAGCAGTGGTAGCAGCTGCCACAGGGCCCGGGACATTAGGGGCCTAGCGACAGCCGCTACCGCTGCGTTTTGTTTTTTTTAATAGGCCGTTACTGGCTGGAGTTACTCCAGCCGATAACGGACCCTATATACTTACCGATCCTGGCAGGGGCCGGGATCAGTAAGTGACGGCGCGGGCCCCACAGGCACTATTATACACGAGGGTCTTTTCGGACCCCCATGTATAACGATTAGAGATGAGCGAGTACTGTTCGGATCAGCCGATCCGAACAGCACGCTCCATAGAAGTGAATGGATGCACCTGGTACTTCCACTTTGACAGCGGCCGGCCGCTTAACCCCCTGCATGCCGGCTACGTCCATTCATTTCCATACGAGAGTGCTGTTCGGATCGGCTGATCCGAACAGTACTCGCTCATCTCTAATAACGATCAGAGGCCCGGGAGAGATAAGATAACATAAAAAACTGTGTTACTTACCTCTCCAGGCTCGGGCAGCCTTTGGCCTACTTGCGTGACATTATATGACCCGCGACGCAGGACCTCGGTCACATGACGTCCCGGAAGATGGCCAACAGCGAGAATGCTGGGGAGTCGGGAGATAGGTAAGTAACAGTAGTCTGTTATGTTTGTATCCCTCTGGGTCTCCGATTATACTCTGGGGTCTGAAAAGACCCCAGAATATAATTATTGTTCATGTGTGTCCACAATGGGACATAATACTGTGTACTGGGGCCAGTATGGGGACATAATACTGTGTACTGGGGCCAGTATGGGGACATAATACTGTTTGCAGGGGCAACAATGAGACATAATACTGTGTACTGGTGCCAGTATGGGGACATAATACTGTGTGCAGGGGCCAATATGGGGTGTTATAGTGTGCGCAGGGGTCAGCGGTGGTAGGGATCAGTTGGTCGAAATCTTCAGTCGTGGGGGGACGGGACGGGGGCATGTCAAAAATTCGCCACAGGGCCCCGCCATTCCTAGTTACGCCACTGAGCGCGGTCACACTGCGATTTCCAAATCCAACACGGATTTGGAAATCGCAGCATGTCAATTATATCTACGGAAACACCGACGGCCTTCCCATAGATATAATTGTAACAGAAATTACACAGAGGAAAACTTTGTGAGCTTTCTGTTCAAAGTGCTGCGGGAAGAACTACAATGTGTTCCCGCCGCAGTTTTTCCCACAGCGCTTTAGTGCTGCATATCGTCCCGTGAGGCCTCAGCCTAAGGACTAGTTCACACGGGGCAAGAGGGGGCAGATTTTAGCGCAGAATCCACGTCATCATCCGTCTCCTCACAATGGTGTAGATGTGATGTAGACCGCTAGTGACATGTTGCCGCTAGTGGAAAATAGAAACGAACTGTCCTTTCTTCTGGCAGATTCCATGGCTGATTTAGCTGCAGCGTCCGCCTCGCGACAGCACCCTCCGGACTAGGCCCATTCATTTGGGCCTAATCCGGAGCGGAAAGCCACGATGGGATGCCGTGCACTGCAGCAGCTGCGATGGAATATGCACACGCGTAATTGCGTGTGAACTAACCCTTAGGCTGAAGCCCCACATTGCAGAAATGCAGCTTTTTATGTTGCGGTTTTTTGAGCCAAATCTAGGAGTGGCTAAAAAAGGAATGGGAAATATATAGGAATATACTGTATACTTCTACCATCTGCTCAATCCACTCCTGACTTTGGCTCAAAAAAACGCAACAAAGTCTGCAACATAAAAAGCTAGGTTTCCACAATGTGGGGATTGAGCCTAAAAATAGCATCGCACATTTTAGCCCCATTCACTTAAACTGAATTGCAATACCAGGCACTGTTAATCGACAGGTGTGCTAGTATTATTAGAATAACGCAACCATGTTTTTAAATTCATGGACAACCCCTTTAACCACATTCAGTGATAAATATGGCTTTATTTTTATGATGTTTTTATTTTTCCATGTTTTTTCTTTAATTTCATATCCAAGAAAATGGGAAGGGGAAATGTGTCTGTTTTTCACATTTTATTTTCTAATAGTTTTCCCTCTTTGTTACGGTCAATTGAATGAAAGTAACACATACTGTTAGTTCACCATGTGCATGGTAGCAGTAGGTAATTTATTAATATTTATTTTTACAAATGTTGTCCCGCTATAATATATGGGGGGATGGGGCATTTACATTTTATTTTATTTTTTGCCGATTTCTCCTTTACCTGGGGCTGATAGATAAGATAATCCTTTAATAGTCCCACATTGGGGAAATTTCAGCATGTTGCAGCAGCATAGTAATACAGGTACAGGATAATACAGAGTAATATATTACAGACGTAGACACACATAAACTGAGAAGAGAAGATATACTAGGAGTCCATGGCAGCTAAGGAAAAAAAAGCTACAGGATTAGCTACAGTAGGAATGTGGCCTGCTAGAGTACAGTGTAAAGTTGATTTGGGTCTCCTATGACCTAGCAGCTAAAACAGTTCTCAGTTTATTACCTAGTGGTCGTAAACTGGGTAATAAACGGTCCCTGCCTATGGGAGGTCAGGCTGTAGTAAAAGCTGGCATTCCTACCTTATAAATACAAAATTTGATGCAGCAACTTAACTTTGCCAGGATTTACAGGTATGTCCTTGCAGGGTTATAAGTGGACCAGCCAGATGAATATAGACAATGGGCAATCTAGCCTAAAATCGAATTTTCATACGGATATCCTATCCACAGGATCTATTAGGGTCTGACACCTGGACCGTGCACAAACTATCTGTACTAGGAGCCTGTGGATGCCAGAAGTTGCTAGTGGAGGGGCAGTGCAAGCAGAAATGTTCCTATTCAAGTAATAGAAGCAGTGCAGCAACCCCATCCACTCCTTAGAAATGGTTCCAGTGAACTGTAATGTTGCCTGTCTGCTAGCAGTTTCTGTCACCCAGAGGCTGCCAGAACAGATGATCTGTGTAGGGTCTGGGTATTGGACAAGATTATTTACTCCTATGGATAGGTCATCAATATGAAAATTCAATTTGGGGATGGAAAACTGCTTTAGGCGCTTAAACAAATCACTTTCATATTTTATATTCATCAGACATTCATACTGCAGATATGCAGGAATCCACAGCAATCAGCTATTATCATATGAAGGTATGCGATGTAACTCGCCTTTATCAAGCACTATATTACATAAATTAATTTCAGCTGACACTAAGGGTCTTCTATAGCACAATGTTTCCCTAAAAGAGACCGTGGCAATGTATATGGAGCTTATTTATTGATATGGGTGTGCTGCCAAGCGGCTATACAAGTCTCCTGCTTCTCCCGCATTACTTTACACAGCAGCTTGCAGTACCAAGAAAAGTTTTCAGGAAGAGGTGACAGTCATGTGTAAAGTATGGAGGAACAGGCGGCAGTCCTGAATAAGGAAAGAATATAGTCTAGACTCCTGGCTGCAGCAACATATTATTTTATACAGGACTGCTGCGGACAGGAGCCCAGACCCCCTTCTTCTTCATTTCTTGCAGTGCTATTCTGCATCCCTTTCATTCAATACACATGTAAAGAATAAAATGCATCATAGGGATACACAGAATGTTGCCACAAAAAAAGAGCAGCATGCTCCAATACTAAGTTTTTTTTTTTTTATCCAGTGAACATACAGTCCTATGAAAAAGTTTGGGCACCCCTATTAATCTTAATCATTTTTAGCTCTAAATATTTTGGTGTTTGCAGCAGCCATTTCAGTTTGATATATCTAATAACTGATGGACCCAGTCATATTTCAGGATTGAAATGAGGTTTATTGTACTAACAGAAAAGGTGCAATATGCATTAAACCAAAATTTGACCGGTGCAAAAGTATGGGCACCTCAACAGAAAAGTGACATTAATATTTAGTAGATCCTCCTTTTGCAAAGGTAACAGCCTCTAGTCGCTTCCTGTAGCTTTTAATCAGTTCCTGGATCCTGGATGAAGGTATTTTGGACCATTCCTCTTTACAAAACAATTCAAGTTCAGTTAAGTTTGATGGTCGCTGAGCATGGACAGCCCGCTCTCAAATGATCTGAAAACAAAGATTGTTCAACATAGTTGTTCATGGGAAGGATACAAAAAGTTGTCTCAGAGATTTAACCTGTCAGTTTCCACTGTGAGGAACATAGTAAGGAAATGGAAGACCACAGGGACAGTTCTTGTTAAGCCCAGAAGTGGCAGACCAAGAAAAATATCAGAAAGGCAGAGAAGAAGAATGGTGAGAACAGTCAAGGACAATCCACAGACCACCTCCAAAGAGCTGCAGCATCATCTTGCTGCAGATGGTGTCACTGTGCATTGGTCAACAATACAGCACCCTTTGCACAAGGAGAAGCAGTATGGGAGAGTGATGAGAAAGAAGCCGTTTCTGCAAGCACGACACAAACAGAGTCACCTGAGGTATGCAAAAGCATATTTGGACAAGCCAGCTTCATTTTGGAAGAAGGTCCTGTGGACTGATGAAACAAAGATTGAGCTGTTTGGTCATACAAAAAGGCGTTATGAATGGCGTCCAAACAAAACAGCATTCCAAGAAAAACACTTGCTACCCACTGTAAAATTTAGTGGAGGTTCCATCATGCTTTGGGGCTGTGTGGCCAATGCCGGCACCGGGAATCTTGTCAAAGTTGAGGGTCACATGGATTCCACTCAGTATCAGCAGATTCTTGAGAATAATGTTCAAGAATCAGTGACGAAGTTGAAGTTACAACGGAGATGGATATTTCAGCAAGACAATGATCCAAAACACCGCTCCAAATCCTCAGGCATTCATGCAGAGGAACAATTACAATGTTTTGGAATGGCCATCCCAGTCCCCAGACCTGAATATCATTGAACATCTGTGGGATGATTCGAAGCGGGCTGTCCATGCTCGGCGACCATCTAACTTAACTGAACTTGAATTGTTTTGTAAAGAGGAATGGTCCAAAATACCTTCATCCAGGATCCAGGAACTGATTAAAAGCTACAGGAAGCGACTAGAGGCTGCTATCTTTGCGAAAGGAGGATCTACTAAATATTAATGTCACTTTTCTGTTGAGGTGCCCATACTTTTGCACCGGTCAAATTTTGGTTTAATGCATATTGCACATGTTCTGTTAGTACAATAAACCTCATTTCAATCCTGAAATATTACTGTGTCCATCAGTTATTAGATATATCAAACTGAAATGGCTGCTGCAAACACCAAAATATTTAGAACTAAAAATGATTAAGATTAATAGGGGTGCCCAAACTTTTTCATAGGACTGTATCATCACAGCATCAGGCCAGCTTCACACAGTTGTAATACTGACATACAGTATTAGGCTGTATTCACACTGAGTAACGCTGGCATTTTTTGTGCTTATTTTTGCACATAGCGCCGCGTTAACGCGGCGCTATGTGCAAAAATAAGCACAAAAAACGCCAGCGTTACTCAGTGTGAATACAGCCTTACAGCCATAAGTTTTGTTATAGGACTTTCCATTAGAGGTTGAGACTCTTTCAATTATTGCACAGCAAACTGAAATACCTTATCTTTGATTTGTTTTTCTTTATTTGGTATGCAGTATGAAAAAGGTTTCGTTTTTACCACTTCTCTCCGTGACGCGCACATGGCTTACATGGACACCTAGATGCCTTGGCTCCTCTTCCAAGGTACTCAGACATACAGAGACCTGGTTGGCTGATGCTCCTTGGTGGGCGGCAGGTTGGTACTGGGTGCCAGAGTTTAGCGCCCCATCCCCCCCCTTTTTTTTTTTCTTCTTTTTCCCTTCCTCTCTTCTTCTTTTCCCCCTTCTCCTCTTTCTAATTGATATTGCTGTAATAGATTGTGTCTTTGATTACCAAGCCCTGTTCCATCCATGTGGATGTATTTTGTTTATTGTTCAAGGCTTGGCAAGCCCGAGTCCCCTGGTCCTGTCTCACTTCAGTTTTGTCTTTTGTTTGTTTCTTTTGTGTTGATTATGATTATAAATAAAGAATTTATAAAAAAATAAATAAGTTTCCTACTACTGCTTGATACAAATACAGTATATCTGCCAACTAAGGTGAAATATAATATGTAATTACTTCACTTTACTTTAACTGTTCTACATTTTAAGGGCCCATTTACATGTAAAAAATTCTAAACGCCTAGAAATATCTGACCGACATTTTGATCAGAACAATCATTTTTATTCCAATGTAGCGATCTACAATTATTCACAGTGTCAGTTGTTCTGACAGACAGCCAGTAGACTTCTCTGTATTCAGAGGAGATACATTTGTCTTACAAGGCTCCAGACAGAAGCCCATACAATTTGGTAAACAAAAAAGACAAACTTTAGCTTGAGTCAAAGTGGTTATCTTTTTTTTTTTTAGCATTGATAAGCAAGCCTAAATGACTCTAGCTGGCTGCCTATATTTATCTATATGATTATCATGTTGTCACATTACCACAGAAGTTATTTACACTTCTGTCAAACACTCTTAAATGGTAAAAGTGTCAGTGGTCAGTGTTTGAAAGAAGACTTAAATGATCACTACGTTTTCTGAACCATAATGCATTGGCCACTTTCAGAAGAATATTGACAAACAAAAGTACAATAAAATGATATCCAATTTTGCAATTTTACATTTTTTTTATTTGTGCTGCAAGTACACTAGAACCAGCTATCAGAGAGGATCGCTGGTTCTATACTAACTATAGACTTGCAATATACGTGTATTGCAGTCTATAGAGGAAGCTAGCTATGCAGATGCATAGACCAGCTTCCTCTCGTCCCGGAAGGATCAACCAGGTACTTGGGGGTCTTAGCAGCCTCGAAGGTCACTAGCCAGACCTCAGGCTGCAATTCATAGCTGCCAGCACCCCCCGATCTCACTGTGGGGGGTGCCGGCAGCAACATAACGAAACCCTTTGGATACATGACGCCGGCATTCAAGGGGTTAACCCCCCCCTCCCTCCCTCTCATCGGAGCTCGGGATCAAGGAGCAACGTGTTAGCTGTAAATTACAGCTAACATCGACTCCTTATTATGCCGCCGGTGGCATTCTTTAGAGCCGGCCAAACCCCCTAGGGTGCCATGATCGCTATTGATCATGGCACCTTAAGGGTTAAATAGCGGAGATCGGTGCAATCACCGTCCCTGCTGTTACAGCGGGAGCCTAGCTGTCATATACAGCCAGGCTCCCGTGGTGATCGCACGGGCTCTGCTTCTGAGCCCCTGCGATCACCATCACATACAGGCACGTGGGAATGCGGGAACTAACCACATTCCCTGACGTTCCTTACGTGATTTCGCGTAAAGGGGTTAATTAAAAATATGATTGTTTTCTGCCTGAAAAACCTCTCTAAGGCTAAGCCCCACGGGCTGTATCCGCAGCACTAAAGCGCTGCGGGAAGAACCGCTGCGTGAACGCATTGCGGTTCTTTCTGCAGCGCTTTTAAGAGAAAGTTCATAGAGTTTACCTCTGCTGACTTTCTCTTAACATTTTATCTATGGGAAAGCTGCCAGCGTTTCCGTAGATATAATTGACATGCTGCGATTTGCAAAGCCGCAACAGCTTTGAAAATCGCAGCGTGTCCGCAAAGTGGGGATGGGATTCGCATGAATCCCATCTAGTTTGCCTGCACTGTACAACGCCGCGATTTCTCCCATAGTGTCTCTGGTCCGTGGGGCCCCGGCCTAAGGGCTAGTTCACACTGAGTCTTTTGGCAGCGGATTTTGAAGCGGAATCCGCCTCAAAATCCGCTGCCATAAACGGCTCCCACTCGCTTTTTTTTTCCTGCTAGCTAGTAGCGGAAAAAAGAATCAACATGCTCTATCTTGCCGTGGGCTCCGCAGCTGACTCAGCAAGACTCTCTCTCCATAAGGCCCATTCTTTCGGGCCTAATCTGGATCGGAATGTCGCAACAGGATGCCGGTGCACTGTATCTGCATTCCGTCGCGGCATGTTCACACGCGGAATCCATTTTACGCCGTGTGAACATACCCTAAGGATGAGGCCCCACGCTGTGGAACTGCAGCTTTTTTTTGGTTGCATATTTGGTTGCATTTTTTTTTTGAGCCATAGTCAGGAATGGATTGAGCAGAAGGTAGACGTATAAGAACGTCCTATATATGTCTCATTCCTTAACTAGCCACTACTAGGTTTGGCTCAAAAAAACGCATCAAAATCTGCAACAAAAGAAGCTGCGTTTTCGCAATGTGGGGCCTAAGGCTAAAGGCCCACATTGTGCAAATGCAGCTTTTTTTTTTCAGATTTTGCTGTGATTTTTTTGAGCCAAAGCCAGGAGTGGAATCAGCAGAAAGGTAGAAGTGTAAGAACTTCCTATATATTTCCTATTTCTTTTGCAGCCACTCCTGGGTTCAGCTCCAAAAAATGCAGCAAAGTTTCTAACAAAAAAAGCTGCATTTCTGCAACATGGGGCCTTGGCCTAAAAGTTCTTGAAAAGACCTGCTTGCAAATCTGCCTTTTATGAATGTCTTCTGGTAATGCTTCTTAAATTATTGAAAACTTCAGCTAAGGAAAGACAATTTTTTACTAATGGTGGCACTTACTGGAAAACAAAGATAAAATAACCTGTGAAGCCTCAAAAGTGGTATGAAAAAGTCCAGGTGTTAGAAATATATGACAAATACTGGTAATTTAACATACCCTATATACTCAAGTATAAGCTGACTTTTTCAGCACATTTTTCATGCTGAAAAAGCTCTCCTCGGCTTATACACGAATCAGGGTCCACGGAGCACAGAAAACTGGAAGGACCTGGAAGGGGGAGGTCCTTTAGTGCTACTGCTCTCTGATTGGCTTGTCATGAGGTCACGTGACTGTGATGTCATCAAAGGTCCTGTAGTCACTGTTATGTAACATCTACAGATAAGGTTGAGTCTAAATCCTAGTAGCTCCACCCACACCAGAGTCCGATCACATGGTCATGACGTCATCAGAGGTCCTTTAGCACACTAGGATGTAGCATCTACCCTGCAGATGAGTGGCCAGGATCCATTGTGTCTTATGGAAGATGTCTGTTGTATGGAGGAGAGGAAGCTACAGTAAAGTGAAACACACAGGTACCTTCCTTTAGTTACTCTGCCTATTAATGTCAGGCATTTGGGGTTATTCATTTAGTTTCAGTAACTCCATGTGCCTCACATTAATAGCAGTTAACCCCATCATGTCCCTCATATTAACCCCTGTGTGCCCCATATAAGGGTTACTAATATGTGAGACACATGAGGGTACTAATGAAGGACCTTAATTATGAAGATACCTAATTATTACCTCCATATGTCCCACATATCAGTAAATCTTATGTGAGGCACACGGGATTAATGTGAGGGACATGATGGGGTTAACTGCTATTACTATGATCCCCATGGAATTACTAAGCTACAATGCACATGACCAGACTTTTTATATGCAATGGTGGATTCCCCCCCCCCCCTCGGCTTATACTTGAGTCAATAAGTTTTCCCAGTTTTTAGTGGTAAAATTAGCGGTCTCGGCTTATATTCGGGTCGGCTTATACTCGAGTATATACAGTAATTTTTTTGTAGAGAGCATTATTTAGATATAAATAGTTTCATGTGTATTAGATGCCACAGGGTTCACTGTTCGTCTTGTGTAACCCTTAGTATAATAAATGTTAGATTTACACAAGCAACATCATAGGCTACAGCTTATGTATTGCAAGATGATATATTTGTGACAGCGTAATGACATTGCTTGATGTTATAACAAGTTTCACTTTATATCTTTATACAAAGTTGGTAATAGACTAGTGTGCTCTTTATTACAAGTTTCTACCAGATTCATATGTCATATAGTGTATGTTATATTCTATTTTACAATGAATACTCAGAAATGGAGGAATCACCGAGGCTCGCAATTCTTCCTGCTGGCTATTGTTATGTTTGGAACTCTGATCCTAGAAAACAAATTCAAAGAGTATTTACAATTTTACCATAAAGGTTAATGAATAGTGCAAGTATAAACACATAATTCAAGCACAGTTATGTTTTTAGGAAACAACACAACCCTATGCCATTGTTTGATCTGACAGAAGATAACTTACCATATATACTGGAGTATAAGCCGAGTTTTTCAGCACAGTTTTTGTGCTGAAAAAGTCCCCCTCGGCTTATACTCGAGTCAAGTGCAGGGGGATATTGTTATATACACTCCAGATACTGTATTGTTTGCATGGTGTAGGTTGCACTCACATTCTACTGCGGTTGTCCAGCCAGAAGGTCCATGGGGAGTGCAGCGGGATGCCCTCACTGCCTGGCTCCTGTGGCAGCTCCAGGCTGGTGATGGTTCAGGTGCAGCTGCTCCTCGCTCTCCGCCTTCAGCGGTCCGGACCCGTGGGGAGCGCCAGCATTGTCAATAACTGTGCAGGGAGTCAGCAGTTTTGGCATCGAGTCCACAGGAAGATGGCAGTCCCCGCGGGTCTGGACCGGCGGCAGCTGAAGGCAGAGAGTGAGGAGCAGCTGCACCTGAACGATCACCAGCCTGGAGCTGCCGCAGGAGCCGGACAGTGAGGGCATCCTGCTGCACTCCCCGTGGATCTTGCCGCCAAAACTGCTGACTCTGCGCAGTTAAGTGACAATACTGGCGGGGTCCACAGGAAGATGGCGCGCCGCGTGGGTCCGGACCGTGCCGCCAAAACTGCTGACGCTCTGCGCAGTTAAGGGACGATGTTGCCGGTGTCCACAGGAAGATGGCGCTCCCCACAGGTCCGGGCCGGCGGGAGCTGAAGGCAGAGAGTGACGAGCAGCTGCACTTGAACCATCACCTGGAGCTGTCGCAGGAGCCGGACAGTGAGGGCATCCTGCTGCACTCCCCGTGGACCTTCTGGCTGGACAACCTATTCTCCCTGGAACAACTGCAGCAGAATGTGAGTACAACCTACACCGTGCAAACAATACAGTGTCTGGAGTGTATATAACAATATCCCCTCCCACCCCCCCTTGAAATGAATAAGTAAAAGTGATCTTTCAACTATTTATCCCCTATCCATAGGATAGGGGATAAATACTAGATTGATGTTCATAGTCGGGGTTTGGGATGCAGTAGGTGCTGGGGAAGGGGGGGTTGGGTATTTTGGTTGTCTGTCTGCCCCTTCCCTGAGCTTAAAGGAGCAGACCCCCCCACTTGGAATTCAGTCTGACTACAGCCAGGCTGAATATAGGGTATCTGCAGTGCTCCTATTCTGTCGGGAAGGGGTTAATAGGAGCACTACAGATACCCTACATTCAGCCAGGCTGAATTCCAAGTGTGGGGGGGGGAAACCCAGTCCTCAAGCTCAGGGAAGGGGCAGACAGACAATCAAAACACCCCACCCCCCTTTCCCAGCACCTACTGCTACCAAAAACTCCGACCATTTTAATTTTTGAAATTTTCCAGTAGCTGCTGCATTTCCCCCCTAGGCTTATGTTCGAGTCAATATGATTTTCCAGTTTTTTTTGTGGTAAAATTAGGGGGGGGTCGGCTTATACTCTAGTGTATACGGTATATGAGAGGAAACACATCATTTGTCCACCTCATTGTCTTAGAATTTGTACATTCTGCTTTGATTTATTGCTTAATACCTTTAGCAGTTACGGCTCCAATTTTCTAAATCCTAAATGTAAATCCCTTGCATAGTAATACAGTGAAGAGAAGGGTTTCTGGTTAACATTACAGAGTTCTCAGGGGATACTGAAGACTGTTTTTTTATTCATTCCAATATATAAACAGCACACTGTTGTATGTTCTCTATAGTGGTAGCTCCAGGTGAGCAAAGCATTATATTTTAGTTCTGTGGGGCAAATATATCAAAAGTGGCGTTCCCTGTACTGAAATAATATGCGCCTAATTTATTACAAGGCATTCATAAATTAGGGGCATCTGTGGCCTTTTGTGTGGCAGAAACTGAAATCTACGCCAGCTAAAAGTGGCCCAGATTCGAGTAATAGCTTGTACCAGTTTCTGGACCAAATTACATCCTCTCCCATAAAGCCCTGCCCACTTTTATGCAAAATAGAAAATAGTGCTTAGAACAGTAATACTTTACAAATTTTTTTCAGAAAAACAGGCATTCACAACATTTTTGCAACTTTTTAACTTCAGAAAACTGGTATATACACTACTGTTCAAAAATTTAGGGTCACTTAGAAATTTCCTTATTTTTGAAAGAAAAGCACAGTTTTTTTTCAATGAAGATACCATTAAATGAATCAGAAATACACTCTATACATTGTTAATGTGGTAAATGACTGTTCTAACTACAAAGGTCTGGTTTTTAATGCAATATCTACATAGCTGTAAAGAGGCCAATTTCCAGCAACCATCACTCCAGTGTTCTAATGGTACATTGTGTTTGCTAACTGTGTAAGAAGGCTAATGGATGTTTAGAAATCCCTTGAAAACCCTTGTGCAAGTATGTTAGCACAGCTGAAAACAGTTTTGCTGGTTAGAGAAGCTATAAAACTGACCTTCCTTTGAGCTAGTTGAGAATCTGCAGGATTACATTTGTTGGTTTGAATAAACTCTCAAAATGGCCAGAAAAAGAGAACTTTAATGTGAAACTCGACAGTCTATTCTTGTTCTTAGAAATAAAGGCTATTCCGAGAAATTGCCAAGAAACTGAAGATTTCCTACAACGGTATGTACTACTCCCTTCAGAGGACAGCACAAACAGGCTCTAACCAGAGTAGAAAGAAAAGTGGGAGCCCCCCCCCCCTTGTATGCTGCAGATTTGAAGCTCTGTATCACTGTAGCTTTGTATCTGTAAGTCCATTCACTATAAAGGTAGATTTTGACTTTAACAGGACCAAATTTAAGTAAAAACTGTGTTCAAATGTGGACATTTTCTTCAAGGCATTCTTGGTATATTTTTGTAGCTGAATAAGAATGCCACAGCTCTATCCAAATTCTTAGCTCAACCTGTTCCATTACATATTATCATCTCATACTATAATGTTTTGTTGAACACTTTCCCTAAAAATGGATCGCAGAGGTTCAGAGGTTGCCATGACAGCCAGGAGGCATAACACTATTTTATTTCACACAGTCACTCAAAATCATTATAAAAAACTGAAGAAAATATTATATATAGTCTAATGGTGCCAACACATCACACCGAAAGCAATGAATGTCATTAAAAATAAAAAAAAATTATGGCTTTTGAAATGTGGAGATGGAAAAATGTAAGATTACGCTAGGTTCACACCTGCATTCAGCTGTCCGTTCTGTGGTTTCCGTCTTCTGCATGCCAGAAGACGGAAACCACAGACCGGGTCCGGCCGTAAGCGGTGGTGAGCGTTTTATGCTCTCCGCCGCGAAACCGGTTTTTTAAATCCGGACACAGAGTACTGCATGTCCGACTCTGTGTCCGGATTATAAAACCTGGTTTCGCGGTGGAGAGCATAAAGCGTGTGAGAGACTCCTGCAGGTTTCCGTCTCCTGCTCTGTTTTATGCAGGAAACGGAAACTGAAATGCGGAGTGACGGGCGCAGATGTGAACGAGCCCTTACCTGTATTGTATATGGCTAATCCTTATCAACTCACTTGGCTGAAGGACAGCTCTGAAACAAGCCCACTTCTTGCCTTGTCACTGGACTTTTGGGAAGTGACGTCACATTACCATCAGCCAATCAGGGCAAAGTCCTGTGGAAAAAACATCAAGGGCAATGCCATAATTGGGTGTTGTTATCCGACGTCCAGCACAGTACTTCAAAATCCTTGTGGATTCCTGCAAATTGTACACTAGGCAATCAATTTAACAGAATGAAAAAAAATAAATAAGCAGTATTTAAAATTTAATATATATATATATATATATATATATATATATATTTTACTGGAAATTAGTTACTAGATTCATTTTATTCCTAAACAAAATCAATGTTTTAATCATGCAAAACATTTTAATTTTTTTATTATTCATATGTAAAACAAAAAAAACGGCATAAATATAAAAAAAAAATCTGTCATATGATATTGCCATTTACTGTACACACATTGTACATGCACAAAAATGTATACCTAAAATAAATGAATATAATTGATTCATTGTGCCTAGCTACATAAGTATACAGTGTGACAGAGGAAAAAAAATATTCTACATAAAGCTTTAGTATATTCCTCATGAAAATGAATTCCAACTGCTGTGCAATCTTTATTTCAAACTGTGTCCTTAGAGCTCCCCAGAAGAAGTCAGTGCTTGCTTGCAGTTGTGTCAAGGCACTTGTCAAAAGCAACAATGTTGAAAGGTGCATCAATGACGAAATTTATTCCCACTGATAAAATAGAAAACATCCTAGTGATTAGTCTAATATGATCAGAGTTTAAAATACTAATATATCTGAAAATTATGCACATTAAAATATATGTTAAGCTGGCCCTAAAGAAGTACTTGAAAGGTACATGATGTAAACTGTAGCTGCATCTGTGAGTTATCGGCTCCCTTCAGGTCGATAGCCATTTCAAATAACCAGCAACAAGTCTCTTCAACTTACAGAGTCTCATGTGTAGAATGGAAGTCAATTTCTCTACGTGCTTCTTTGGAAGGCTTGCCAGGAGATTTATTTTCTTTTTGGCCATACCTAAATATTATACTAGAAATTGTACACTACTGTAGTTGTTTTCAGTATACAGTATTGTCCGCAATTCAGATAGTATACAGATCCATTCAATTCAATGGCCACATACAAACATCTGTAATTTTTACTGGTTGGTGTCCAGGCTGTGAAAACTATCCACAAATTATGTAGCAAGCTCTATTCTTGTCCATAGTTGCAGCACAGACTCACAGATACAAGTGTCAGTGATCATAGAAGTCTTTTTGTGGATTTGTAATTGTGAATGACATATGATGCAATGTGGACATGTTTACTGCTGATTGTGGAATAGTATTTGCCTACAGTAAAAACCACTACAGTCATGTGCATGTAGCCTAAAAGGTTGCAAACTATCTTTATTAGTAACTACTGTATGACTCCTTTACACACTCTGACTTAACTTATTACTTTCCCATATACCAACAGTGCCAGATCTATTCGATGAAATAGCCTTGTAACAAAGAAGCAAGTTAAAGGAGTCTCTCAGAACAACAAACTTATTTCATAAAAACATAGTTCCAAAATAGTCACCCATTGACAATTTTTTATGATTTTTTATGTCCATAGAAATATCTCAATGCTGTACTTTTCTGTTTGTTGCTGAAAAAAAGGTTAAAAAGCTAGAATTAAAGTTTTTTTTTTAATCCATTAAGAAAAGTTAATAAAATTTAGTCAACAAGTTATAGGTACCAAATTGTGTTGTTACAAAATTCATCTCATACTGCATAAACAAGACCTCATATGATTATCACCAGAAAAATAAAAGAAATATGGCTTATACAATGTAAAGACAAAAAAAAAAAAAAATCGGCAAATCATTAGAACACAACTGGTTGCATCAGAAAGGGAAAATATAAGCTATGCAAGCATACAGTCCTATGAAAAAGTTTGGGCACCCCTATTAATCTTAATCATTTTTAGTTCTAAATATTTTGGTGTTTGCAACAGCCATTTCAGTTTGATATATCTAATAACTGATGGACACAGTAATATTTCAGGATTGAAATGAGGTTTATTATACTAACAGAAAATGTGCAATATTCATTAAACCAAAATTTGACCGGTGCAAAAGTATGGGCACCTCAACAGAAAAGTGACATTAATATTTAGTAGATCCTCCTTTTGCAAAGATAACAGCCTCTCGTCGCTTCCTGTAGCTTTTAATCAGTTCCTGGATCCTGGATAAAGGTATTTTGGACAAACAATTCAAGTTCAGTTAAGTTAGATGGTCGCCGAGCATGGACAGCCCGCTTCAAATCATCCCACAGATGTTCAATGATATTCAGGTCTGGGGACTGGGATGGCCATTCCAGAACATTGTAATTGTTCCTCTGCATGAATGCCTGAGGATTTGGAGCGGTGTTTTGGATCATTGTCTTGCTGAAATATCCATCCCCGGCGTAACTTCAACTTCGTCACTGTTTCTTGAACATTATTCTCAAGAATCTGCTGATACTGAGTGGAATCCATGCGACTCTCAACTTTAACAAGATTCCCGATGCCGGCATTGGCCACACAGCCCCAAAGCATGATGGAACCTCCACCAAATTTTACAGTGGGTAGCATGTGTTTTTCTTGGAATGCTGTTTCTTTTTGGACGCCATGCATAACGCCTTTTTTTTATAACCAAACAACTCAATTTTTGTTTCCAAAATGAAGCTGCCTTGTCCAAATGTGCTTTTTCATACCTCAGGCAACTCTATTTGTGGCGTACGTGCAGAAACGGCTTCTTTCTCATCACTCTCCCATACAGCTTCTATTTGTGCAAAGTGCGCTGTATAGTTGACCGATGCACAGTGACACCATCTGCAGCAAGATGATGCTGCAGCTCTTTGGAGGTGGTCTGTGGATTGTCCTTGACTGTTCTCACCATTCTTCTTCTCTGCCTTTCTGATATTTTTCTTGGCCTGCCACTTCTGGGCTTAACAAGAACTGTCCCTGTGGTCTTCCATTTCCTTACTATGTTCCTCACAGTGGAAACTGACAGGTTAAATCTCTGAGACAACTTTTTGTATCCTTCCCCTGAACAACTATGTTGAACAATCTTTGTTTTCAGATCATTTGAGAGTTGTTTTGAGTAGCCCATGATGCCACTCTTCAGAGGAGATTCAAATAGGAGATCAACTTGCAATTGGCCACCTTAAATACCTTTTCTTATGATTGGATACATCTGGCTATGAAGTTCAAAGCTCACTGAGGTTACAAAACCAATTTTGTGCTTCAGTAAGTCAGTAAAAAGTAGTTAGGGGAATTCAAATCAATAAAATGATAAGGGTGCCCATACTTTTGCACCGGTCAAATTTTGGTTTAATGCATATTGCACATTTTCTGTTAGTACAATAAACCTCATTTCAATTCTGAAATATTACTGTGTCCATCAGTTATTAGATATATCAAACTGAAATGGCTGTTGCAAACACCAAAATATTTAGAACTAAAAATGATTAAGATTAATAGGGGTGCCCAAACTTTTTCATAGGACTGTATATTAGGGGACACCCCAAATTTAGAGCTTGCAAGGGAAAAGAAAACAGAAACGACCCTCCCAGTCATAGGATTTACTTTTCAAGTATCTTTGAGGCTCTGCAAACATGATGTCACGTCCAGATAGAAAACATCTATATCTGCGATCCAAAATCCACATAGTGCTCCGTCACATCTGTGCCCTGCTGTATGCCCAAACAGCAGTTTATGCCATATGTGGGCATAAACCGCTGTTTGGGCATAGCCAGACACAAGGGAAGAAGTGCTATTTTGGTTTTTTGGTGCACAGACTTTTGTATGTCATGAAACTTTTCCACAGCTCCTTAAATACCAGTAAAGTGGAATCGCCCTGACATGTGATCCCATTGTGGAAACCACACTCCTGAAGGATTTATCCAGAGGTACAGTGAGCATTTTTAACCCTCGAGTATATATTTTTTTTTATGCAGAATTTGAAGCCCATGTACATTTTTTCCCTATCAGTATGTCTTTGGAGTATGAGAGGAAAACCACGCAAGCACAGGGGGAATATACAAACTCCTTGGCAGATGTTGTCCTTGGCAGGATTCGAACCCAGGACTCCAGCACTGTAAGGCTGCAGTGATAACCATAGAACCACCGTGTGGCCCCATATGTGTTGTCATAATTTATTATCCATAAACAGCAGATGGTGAAAGGTGAAAATGGCAATTTTCTAGGAATATATATTTTCAGTGTGCAGTATGTTGTGTCCAGCTTGTGTCAGAGATGAATGCTTGAAAAGCTGTTGCGCCAGAGATACCGTATATACTCGAGTATAAGCCGAATTTTTAAGCACAGTTTTTGTGCCGAAAAAGCCCCCCTGGGCTTATACTAGAGTCAAGCAAAAAAAAAAAAAAAAAATTTTTTTTTTTTGGGTGGGGGGTGGTCTATGACCAGCCGCAATAGTAATGTATAGAATCTCCCATAATATAGTGTAAAAAAAATATATATATATATTAAAAAATATAATAAAAAAATAAGGTTCTAAATCCCTCCATTCCCTAGAATACATATAAGGGTGCATTAACACTAAGTATACGCTGAGCTGATTCTGAACGTAAAACAAGTTCAGAATCAGCACGTACAGAGCAGATCCCATTCATTTCAATGACAGCCGGCATACAAGCGTTCCCCATTGAAATGAATGTGCTTTTTTCCCTATTGGTTTCAATGTGATACGTGCGTTTCAAAGGGGAGCGCTTGTATGCCGGCTCCCATTGAAATGAATGGGATCTGCTTTGTACGCGCTGATTCTGAACGTGTTTTACGTTCAGAATCAGCTCAGCGTATACTTAGTGTGAATGCACCCTAAAAGTAGAAAATGACTGTGAAACACCTTATACACATTAGGTATCCCTGTGTCTGAAAGTGCCTGGTCTACTGAATATAGGGTATCTGAAGTGCCCCTGTTCCGTCGGGAAGGGGTTAATAGGAGTACTGCAGAATACCCTATAGTCAACCAGGCTGAATTCCAAGTGTGGGGGGGGGGGGGAAACCCTCAGTCCTCAAGCTCAGGAAAGGGGCAGACGGACAACCAAAACACCCCCTCCCCTTCCCCAGTACTTACTGCACCCAAAAACTCCGACCATTTTAATTTTTGAAAAATTACCAGTAGCTGCTGCACTTTCCCCCTAGGCTTATACTTGAGTCAATAAGTTTTCCCAGTTTTTTGTGGTAAAATTAGGGGGGTCGGCTTATACTCGAGTATATACGACACCCGCTTTACAGTTTATGGAGTGTGTGTCTTTGCTGACACAAGCTGGGCACAACATATCAGGCATTGAAATGGTGTATCTCTGGAAAAATTGCAAATTTCACTTTTCATGATCAGCTGCGCATTCTTTTCTGGAGATTAAATGAATGCAACAAGCAAGGGTTAAAATCCTAGCTACCCCACTTTATAAATCCCTTCAGTGGTGTAGTTTCCAAAATGGGGTCACATTCCACTTTACTGCAACTCAGGGGCTTTGCAAAAATGGCATGCTGTCTAAAAACCAAAATAGTGCTCCTTCCGTTCTGTGCCCAAACAGCAGTTCATACCCACATGTGAAATTAAGTACATTATCCTGTGTACAACAGTGTCATACATGTGGGAATCAACTGCCGTTTGGGCAGACAGCAGGATGCAGATGTGATAAAGCGCTATGCGCTTTTGGAGCACAAATTTAGATTGTTTAGACCCTATAATTGCCGCTACAATTTCATGTTTACTGGAACCTCTAGGGCTCTGCAAAAACAAAAAGGCGTCCAGAAAGTCTCTCTAAATCTATGTTCCGAAAGCCAAGAAGGGCAGTGCTCCTTCCCTTCTGAGCCCTACTATATGCCTAAGCAGCAGTTTACACCCACATATATAACCGTGCATGTCTCTGATGACACAAAGTGGGCAGAATGTATTGGGCCCCGACACTGCATATGTTTTTTTATTTCAATTTTCACTTTGTGTATTAATTTTTGGAAAGCACTTTTAGGCTCAAAATGATAATGCCCCTTGAGAAATTCTTGAGGGGTGTGATTTCTAAAATGGGGTCACTTTTCAGGGGTTTCCATGTACTGGTACTTTAGGGGCTCTGCAAATGCAACATAGCACCTGAAAATTATTCCCGCAAAATCTGCCCTCTAAAAGCCAAATAATGCTCTTTCCATTCTGAACCCTGCCATGTACTCATACGGCAGTTCACAACCACATATCGGGTATTGTTCAGGAGCAATTATTTAACAACCTCTGGGTGCTTTTTCTCTTTTAACCCCTTTTGAAAATGAAAACTTTGGGGATAAAGTGACATTTTATTAAACTTTCATTTACATATCCCAATGTTAATATAATCTGTCAAATGGCTGTGAGGTGAAAATGCTCACTATGCCCCTTGATGAATTTCCTATCTCAGCAAATTATCCCCTGTCCTGTAGGGAATAGGCTGGAGATTAGTGAAGGTCCGACTGCTGGAACCTTCGTCAATCACAAGAGCAGGGGTGTTTTTCTCCCTTGACTGAACAGAGCAGTGGTCGGAAAGGTAATCCCCCACTTCAATTATATGAAATTCAGCACTCAGCTATCTCTAGTGGTCCCATTAAAATGAAAGTGGAGGTGAGTCTTTCCAACAGTCACTTCATTCAAAAACTCAGGAGAAAAAAAAAAAAAAACATCCATTTTTGTAATCAGTTGGTGTCCTTATAGCTGAAACCCCTGTCCTCTAGATAGGGAAAAAGTATCTTGGTGGGAAAACACCTTTAACATATATTTTTCTATAACAACTTACTTTTGTTTTTCAGTCTAGTGATAATCCCCTTGCCTTCTCTGCCAGCTCTTTTCTTATTTCATTATGGTTTTTAAGGTTTTGGACCTCATGTGGAAGGTTCATATCCCACACAGAGAGAAATGACTGTATTTCTAAAATACAATGTTTAAATGATAAAAATGTTAAAACAACCATATAAAACCACAAATTATGTAAGAGCAATCAATTTTCAGTGTATAGCCTGCATATAAAATATCCGATATAAAGACTAAACCTATGAGCATAAACAAATTGAAAAGTCACAAAGAATGTTTCTGGATTGACCTATGTTCAACGTGATGAATATGTTTTTGTTTTACTTTTCAAAATCTGTTTATTATGAAGTTGAAACAGAACAAAACCTGTATTAATAAATATACAGCCTCATGAACACGGCCTCAAAACACCAAGTGTGTAGGACAAGGTTCTTTTGATAGAAGAGACTACAGCTCTGTTCCGAGGATTATAGAGCAGATCCTGTCCTGCTCAGTGGCATTGACATCAATGGTGGATGGGAGACACTTGGAGGTCATACAAATGTACTGTATTTCACTTTGAATTTCAGTCTATCCTTGGCTTGCACACTTGGTTGTGCGCATGTATCCTAGATAAAAGTTATCTGAGCAGGACACAAAACTAAGGAAAAAGGATGCAATGTTTCACAAATTCACCAAATCAAACGTTTACCTTTCTGTGGTGTGCAACGGCATCCTAAAACAAGCACAACATTCTTTAAATTTCCTTTGTCTAAAAGAAAAAAGAAAAAAAAAGTGTGTCAAAAACAATAAAAGGCCTGTTACCTTCCATAACAATTCACATGAAAAGCTAGTAAATTATAAAATCACATCTACAGCTTGGAAGAAATATTCTGTATGTTTCCATGATTACTCTTTGTAGTTTTGGGGGAAGATAACACATGCCATGAAATATAAAATATGGTCGATATAGTATCCAGTTACCTAGTTGAGAAGGAGCCATGCAACGAATAGAGTCACAAAAACTAGAGATTATTCTTATTGGTCGTCGAGTTGATAAGTCAACAAGCAAGATATGTCCTCCTCCTGTTCCCACCCATAGAGCTGTATTTTTCTGTAAAAACAAGGCTTTGACTCGTGCAGTATATGAATCTTCTTTTTTTACTCTCCTCTGCTTCACAATTTCTTCTCTAAAAGGTATAAAATATGTATGTGGTGGGTAAAAGCTATTTTGCAATACAAAACTAATTTTCACATTTTGATATACAGTATATCACGGATAGTAAGAGGGACACAACAACTAATATACATGTGTCAGAGAGAATAGGTTCCCAGAGCAAAACATAAACATCAACTACAGCTAAAAAATGGAAACTCCTATCAACACAAATGTTTAATGCAATGGGAGCTTTCACAAATAAATAAATAGCCCTAATCCCTGATGGTTAATAAATGAAGGTGACAGCAAAAAAAAAAAATCACAGAGGCAAAAGGGCATTTTCATTCCATGGAAGATAAACCAAAAGACCTACAGACAACCTCCATTATCACTGATTATTGCCTAATCAGAAGAAAACGGGATAACTCCACTCAAGCAACAATAAAATGTGGTGTCTATAGGTGCTGGCTAAATATTTATACTATTATGTAAAGAGCGCACTAATGTTCCATAAACCCAGGTTCCTACATTTTTTATATGGCTCAAAGTCCAATATGCTACATTATCAGGTTCCTGACTACTCTTTTGAAAATCACTATAAATCTATAAATATTTTGACATTGACAATTACATATGGCTAATTTAAAACTGAATTTATTGTATCATAACAGGACATGGTAAACTAGTGACCCTTATCACAAAAAACAACTTTCTTTTCTTCTGACCCCACCACCCTACAGTAATACCCCAGGTCTTTAGAACAACTACAGTATAAGGTGTTGCAAGTAACAACATCTACTCCTACCCCTAAACATACCAAAAATGAAAAAGTAGCTGTTATTTACTTTAAGAACTGGGCACAGTCAAGCACTTCACATAGTTTTTCTGTCTTTTTATCCCAAATTTCCACATATGGGCTGTATTTTTTTGCCACATAGATGTATTTGTCAACAGCAACAGAAGTGATATTTGAATCTCCCATTGATCCATGTGAAAATCTAGAAATAAAACAATATACGCTTTAGATAAAGCAGTGTAAGAAAAACATGATGGATGGAACAAGAACTTAATGGGGTTGTTATGGATATTTATCCCTATCCACACGACAGATGATAAGTGTCCAATCAATGCGGGAATGTAATCAGGAGGCCTCCATATGAATAGAACGCCAGTGCGCTTGCGTGAGCGGCGCTCTCTGGGGCCAGCAGGACTGTAGTCTTCAGCTGCTCCAGCAACCCCCTACAAGTGAATGGAGCACCAGTCACTGAAGTGCACCAGCTCTCCTTTCACAAGGAGGCATTAGGGGGACATTTGTTCCTCTGTCCTTCTGATCACTAGGAGACTCCGGCGATTATAACCCCAGCAATCAAACACTTAGGAGATACACACTCCTAAAACTTTTAAGTGGATTATGCCAGGTGAAAGAAAAGTTATATATGTGGGCATAAACTGCACATTTGGGCACAAAACAGGGCTTGGAAGAGATTTAGAGGGACAAGTTTTTGGACGCTATGTTGCTCTGGCAGAGCCAGGAGCTGTCACAAAGTGAACTTCCCCAAGAAATTACTCCATTTTGTAAAGTATTCCCCTCAATGTTTGTTGCATTAATTTAGTTTCCATAAAAATTTAGTTTATGTCAGCAGAGATACACGCTCCAAAATCTGGTAAGCGGGTTGTCCTGGGTAAACCAGAATTTGGAGTGTTCGTCTCTGACACAAGCTGGGCATAACATATTGAACACTCAAAATTTCAATTTTACTTTTCACTGTCAGCTCCACATTCATTTAAGGAACATAATTTATGCAACACGTGGGAGGTAAAGATGCCTACTACACCCGGCCTAGATAGATTTCTTGTGCGGTGTAGTTTCCAAAATGGGGTCACGTGACAGGGAATTCCACTTTACTGGCATATCAGGGGATCTGCAAAAGTGGCATGGCATCCAAAAACCAAATAGTCTAAATCCACTTGACATTAAGTGGGTTATCCTGGGTACAACAGTGACATACATGTGGGCATAAACTGCCGTTTTGGTATACGGTAGGGTGCAGAAGAGAGGGAGCACCGTGACTTTTGAATTGCATATTTAGAAGTTTGGTATTTGGACATGTATGTTATAATTGCAGAGGCCCTGAATTAACAAGAAAGTGGAATCATTTAGAAAGTGACCCCATTTTTAAAACTGCACCCCTAAAAAATGTATCAAGAGGTATAGTCAGCATAAGTTTTTTGAGATATGAATGCATAGTGGATGGCAAAAAGTGAATATTTAAGCCAGTGATGGTTAATCTTTTAAGCATGGTGTGTCAAAATGTTTAAAAAAGCCTAGCTGAACTCGAGTGGTGTGTCATATCTAGAAATATCCATAATTTTGTGATATTTGTAGCTCTAGTAAAAAAAATTAAAAAAAAAGTTAGATTTTTTATACACTGTGTGTATATATATATATATATATATATATATATATATATATATATTATATTTATTTCTGGCCCATCACACAGTATGGGACCCCCTTTTCTGGCCCTTCACACCGTATGGGACCCCCTTTTTCTGGCTCTTCACACTGTAAATATAAATATATAAACCCCTTTTTTTTAGCCCATACACGGTGACCTCCTGTTATCTCCCTACCCCCGCACAGAATAGTGACCAATACTTTTTCCTTACCTGTCCACACTCCAGACCTGGACACCCTCCGCTGCTGCCTTCAGGGTGCGCTGTTGTCGACGCTGAAGAACGCTGGGACGCTGTATGTAGCATCGCGGCATTCTTCAGCAATGTGACGCCAGTGTAGCGCTGCCTAAAGGAGGTAGTAGAGGGCAGGCAAGACAGGAGTGTGGACAGGTGAGTAAAAAGTATTGTCAGTTGCTTATTGCAATAGCACAGTAAGTAGGTGCCGATGCGTGTCACCCAAAATGTCTTGGCGTATCACCTGTGACAAGTGTCACATACGTTCACCATCACTGATTTAAGATGTGCAGAGTACACTAGATTCTCTGCAAGAAAAGCTAGCAATGATTCACCAAAAACTGGGTGCATTTTTATTAATTAAGTAACTAACACTAAACGAATGTGTATTTTAGCTATGCCATCATTCAGAGTCAACATATTAATTAAAATGTTATTGTACGGAGCCAACAAGAAACTTGTTCCTCCTCACACAGCTTGGGCAAAGAGATGGAAATCTGAATCAGTATAAAGTCAACAGAGAACAGCAAATGTGAATTTCTCTATTATACATAAGCAGGTTACCTGAAAGAAAAGGAATACAAGTTTAAAAGAAGTATAAGAAAAAAAAAATATGAAATTGGACATAGATTTTAAACTCACGGCATAGCATTTTTTGTTTCAATAGTCTTTTGAATTGAAAAATCATTGGAAAGGAATAAGATTTTTGTTCCACAAAATGCCCAGACAGCAGTCTTTTCAGAGGAATATGTTGATTCACACAAGCACATTACTGGTGTGCTGATATCTCCCACATTAAGCATCTTCATAGGAGTAACATTACTGAACTAGGATAAAAGAAAAACAATATAAAGCTCTTCCTCAAACACAAGGCATACTGTGAAATATGGAATATTTCAAAGGACAAAAAAGGAATAGGTCAGTTTCAGGAGTGCACCTCTAATGAGGCGAAGTGAGGTGGCTATCTATGACTGTTAGGGGGGTGTAAACATGCCGCTACACCCTGGAACAGAGCTGTCTAATTCCAGCTCTATTCACTAAGGTGTTTTGGCTGCTGCAATCAGCTGATCAGTGGGGGGCTACATGTCAGACCTCCACCGATTGAATATTGAAGATCTATTCTACAAATGTGAAACCAAGAGCAATAACCCTTTAAGTGAAAAATATGGCTTATTTTATAGTGAGCCTAGTGCACACTTGCATATTAGGGTAATGTTATGATTTTAGGTGAGAATCGAAGAACAAGAGTCTGTTTTAGTGTTTCAACTCCAGAAAGCAATGCAGTCAGCAGTATTTTGATGTACAATAACACTGGTTAGTTCTATAGACCGAACACTGCCTTCCATAAGTGCTAACCTCTATTCTACCTAATGGTTGGTAGATTTGTTGCTGCTGCCCTCTTCCATTATCCAATTGGTCCTGCTCATAACATCTATCTTTTAGCACTACATAACAGAGAGAGCAAATGACAGAAGGTGTGCATAATAATAATAATAATAATAATAATAGTAAGTTACAACTACATGGAAATCGTAGTATTAGACAAAAAGTGGAGGTGCCTTAAAGCGACAATCCAGCATATTTTTAAAGCAACACAAAGTAGTCAATGAAGTCAATTCAGAATCTGCTATTGTGATGCTGTTAGATATGTCTGGTAGCACTGGAAATAGATGTTTTCTGTTTTTGCAAAAACACTACAAAATTCATAATACTCTATAACTTTCAGCCCCTTAGACTGTGAGGATGATTTCACTATAGGTTCTGAAAGTTGCACTAAATTCTGCTGATAAAACTGAGTAAGACAATGGAGGCATGGTGAACTGACTGTGAGGGACAATTCTAAGTAGTATGTAACAGGGGGAGTTGTAGGAAGCATTTCAACAACTGATTGTAACAGTGATGAGTGACAGGTTTCCAGGCTGGTTCTAACCCTAGGTCAAGTGATAGGAACCAGCACCTGGCCTCTGAGTCACTCCATCTCCTCCCTCCTCTCCCCTGTTCACTGCTAATAACCTGTATTATGGGGCTGGCTTAACTATTATACTCATGTACTCAACCAGCTCTCACAGTACAGGACAAAACAGGGGGTGGGACTTTGAATTTGTGGTCACATGGTAGCTCTTAATAGCATCTGCAGGCAGTAGAAAGAGACCTGCTTAAAGGGGCTCTATCACTGGGAAAAGTCATTTTTAACTAATCACATCCTTGCATAGCCTTTAGAAAGTCTATTCCACACCTACCTTTAGTATGTAGATTGCCTCAGTGGTTTCTGAATAAGTCCGTTTTTATTCATATGCTAATTAGACTGTTGCACGATACATCGTGCACTCCTCTCCTGTTGTTTCCTATGGGAGACTGCTGCTGCTGCTGCTGATGAATCAGCTTCCTGTTTGCCTCACACACATAGGAGATAATAGAAGAGAGGAGGCTGCTGGGAACTTCCTGAGCTGGCTGGAAGCTCATTAGCATATTAATAAAAACGTACTTATTCAGAAACCACTGAGGCAATTTACATACTAAAGGTAAGTGTGAAATATCATTTCTAAAGCCTATGCAAGCATGTGTTTAGATAAAAATGACTTTTCCCAGTGATAGAGCCCCTTAAAACAGCAATCCAAACTTGAAAAAAGAGGACACATCGTGATCATGTGACTTATTGAAGAAGATGAAAGTAGGATAAAGAAAGACACTGTGATTAGACAACTATGACTACTGAGGGGATGGTCTTTAAGACAAAATAAGTCACAGGAGTGTCCTTTTAATAGATTGTTGGGTAATTCTAAAACTTTACTACTAACCTTTATTGTATTAGCTTCAAAAATTGCAATGTGGCCATTGGCTGTACCAACCAGGAGAAAATATTTCTTCTGACTAAAATGAAAAAAATACAGTGTATTTGTAGTTTGCAAAGGCAATATAAATGACTTGTTCCAGAAAATTAATTTACATGACAGATACCCACCTCAACTAGTTAAAAAAACAAACAACCTTATGCCGTTACAGTGGCATTTATCTGCTATCGACTGCCACTAAGAGAAATGTATAGTGTTGTAACTATTATATATAATACTGAAAAATCCTGTCCTATCCTATCCTACTAATATCATAAATGTGAAAGTTTGTATGTTTGTATGTTTGTTAGTCAATCACGCAAAAACGGCTGAACAGATTTGAATTAAATTCGGCACACAGACTGTAATCTCGATTAAAATATAGGCTACTTTTTATCCCAGTAAATGACCTGGCTTCATGACTGTTATGAATTTTTGTTCACATACTATATTACAATGTTCTTATCTCACCTTCTGAGAAAGCCAGAGCTGTTATCTCTCTGTGTAAACATACACTAACCCTCAGTGTACATACATTAGCATATTATCTGATCTGCTCCAGGCACTGCAGACAAACTGACATGGGCAAACACCTTTAATCCAAATTGGCAGTTTGCCAACTTTCAACTTGCCTGGAAAAAGAAAATATAATTTGTCGCAAAGAACGACAACTATGAAGAAAGCCAGAAGTCACAAGAAGCCAGGAGGATCATCAACACCAACAACACACATTATATGGCATCCCAGCGAGCTGCTGAGATGCCGGAACAATCACGGGCACAGCACGAGGAACGAGTTCAGTGGCAGGCCAGCTTGACAGCTACAGAAAAGCTGGAGCAGGCGGATCATCAACACCAACAACACACTGATTATATGACATTCCACAGAGGTGCTGAGATGCCGGGAACAATCACAGGCACAGTGCAAGGAACAAGTTTAGCGGCAGGACAGCTTGAGAGCTGCCAAAACGCCGGAGCATGACGATCTTCAATGCCAACAACACGCTCATTATATGGCTTCCCAGCAAGCTGCTGAGATACTGGAATCAATCACGGCCACAGTGCGATGAACAAGTTCAGCAGCATGCCAGCTTGACAGCTGTCGAAACGACGCAGCAGGCGGATCATCAACACCAACAACATTCTCGTTATATGGCGTCCCAGCGAGCTGCTGAGATGCTGGAACAATCACAGGCACGGTGTGAAGGACAAGGTCAGCAGCAGGACAGCTTGTGAGCTGCCAAAATGCCGGAGCAGGCAAACCATCGATGGCAGCAATTTGCTGAATATAGGCGGATCATCAACGCCAACAACCCGCAGACCACGTCGCGGGCAGAAGCTAGCATATTCATATTTGATACATATACATGTGCTGTAAATGTATACACACATACTGTATACTGATACATGTTGACAACTAAACTTTCCAATGCAGTTGGAGCTGTGGGTTCCCACGAAAACTGAATGAATGTACACAAAGTATATACTTTCAGCATATGCCAAATGTATGCACTTTTTGGGTATGCTGGTCCAGTGTGTAATGCCAGTAGGATGGTACACAATTGCTCAGGATACTAATTAGCTGCATCAGTTTGCTGTCAAATTGTAGGCTTGTAAATAAAGTATAAAAAAAATAAACATAAAACCAGACATTAAGGTTTTATATCACCTAGAATAGTGTTTTTGAACTAGTAGTATCTCATTATAGTTTATAGCAAGAACTGTTTTTTTTAAATGGTGTGAAACCTGAGATACAACTTTTTGCAGTGATCCCAACCCCCCACCTCTGGCAATTGCTATATGCCATATTCACCTGTATTTTTCATAATTCCTGTGCCAGTAGTGAGTACTCCATGTTTCTGACTATTACTATTAAGGGGATGGCAGAAACTGAGTCATGGTTTGGCCAGTGCATAGACCACTCCAATCACACCAGATTCTGGAGAATGTGCCGGCCTTAAGTAGAGCACAGTACAGAGAGTTTATATAGGAATGAAACTGCATGCAGATAAACTGTGCATACTAAAAGCAAGTTAATAAATATTGCTTTGACATTAGACTGCTGTAGGATTTGCTGTACTATGTAGTTGAAAAGCAAATTATCCCACAAGAACTAGAAAACTAGAACTGCTTCAGGCTGCTGTTACCAGAGGGATTCCAGATTGGTCCTCTGGTGGACCCAAGCATGAAAAGGGGCCTGGTGGCACAACAGAAGCCTTTTCAGAGGAGGCGAGTTAAAATAAACATTTATACTCAACTCTCCTGGGCGTCCAGCGGTATTTTCCTCTGGGCTGCGGCTGACGTCATGTGACTCTGAGGTCATCTCTCAAGCCTGTGATTGGGCCACAGCTGGATGACAAAAGGATGCCCAGGAGAGGTGAGGAAAAGAGTATAACTGTGGTATTTTTCCTCCCCTTCTCTGGGCCTGTACTTATTATAATCTGGGGCCTGAGGAGTCTGAGTATTATAATAGCACAAAATGAACTGGAGGGCCAAACCACATGAGTATTCATCAAAAGGAATTTTGAGCGGTTGCCTGAATTCTGGGGAGTATATTATACTTGTGGGGTCACTATGGAGTATTATACTGGGAGGAGGGCTCTGTGGGTAGATTATTATACTGTATGGGGCCACTGTGGAGCATTATACTGGGGGGCACTGTGGAGAGCCTATTACACTGTGTGGTGGAACTGTAGAGAATTATAATGAGTGGAAGCTTGCTCTGGGGAGCATATTATACCATGAGCGGCCTCTGTGGAGCATTATACTTTATGGAGACTCTGGGTAGCAGACATTCCCTTTAAAGCGCTACTGAAAGGAAATAGAATTTCTCCGTGTATAATTAAATCCTGCTAACACCATGTCATGGTCAGACCACAGGCAGTGGATATGGTGGGCATATAACATATGAGGGAGAGATGCAGTATTGGTAAGGACCCAATCTATAAGGATATAATGCTGGTGGGTAGAAGACAAGCAGGTATAACCCCCTAGGGGGGCTGTTGTGTTCCCTTCAGGTGTCCGCTAGTAAGCACTGTTGTAAAAGGGCATGAATCGTGCATTATGTACATGTGCATCTAATAGGTACAGTGTTGAAGTGATCCAACTTTCCATTAAAACACACAATTCAAATCACCACTCCAGATTAATACTTTATATTGCTTGGTCTCCAAGAGGGAACGCACAGTTACAAAAACTGAATGTAGTCTTCTGTTGGGGAATAGGTGTTAAGGAGGCAAATATGCTTAGCATACAATAAACCTTCTAAAATAAGGTGCCTCCCTGTCCTCATCTATGTCTTGGTTTAGCAAAACAAAAGGCAAGAGTCCCGATTTAGGGTCACCACTCCCCAGGGTTTGGAGTTGAATGACACGCTTTAAAATTTGGAATAATTGCTATATAACATTTTAGGATAGGAGGAAGGAGTGAAACAACTCTCCTGCAAATATATGATATTGGGGTGGAAATTTATGCAATTTAGGAAAGCCTTCTTTCATTTTATGGTGGAATTAAATCCCCTAACATTATGGGACAAGACTCTACACATGGTGGGGATGGGGAGGTAGCTGATGGGCACCCCTTAAATAAGTCCCAATCTGAGTTCACTGTAAAGAGAAGCCCATCTTGGATACAGGTGAGAAAGAATGAGTTTCAGCCATACAACAATAACAAAAAAGGAACTATAAAAAAACAAAATTCAACATAATGAGAGTACCAGGAGTGCTGATACACTATTTGAAAACCAGAATGAGCTTAGATCTAGGGAAAATAGCCCTACCATAGGCTGGGGAATCATTCCCCTGGCAGTGCTGTAGGATACGTGGCAGAGACATGTACCTCTAATCCACTGCTCAGCCTTGAGGTATAAAGTGCAAATCTCCCTATATTATAAAAATGAATTTCTGTCTGTCTGTCTGTCTGTCTGTGCTCTAATGCGAACCAAACGACTGGACCGATCTTCACCAAATTTGGTACAGAGATACTTCAGGTATCCGGGAAGGTTTAAGACGAGACTCCAACTTACTCGGACGTACCGTTGCTGAGATACAGCATTCCAAACACAGTGCCCCCCCCCCCCCTTAGTCAATACAAACCTGCAAGTCTTTCACTCATATTCCAACTGCAATACACACGGTCACTCCACATGCACAATACAACACTGATATCCAAACTGAGATACACGCATCAGAGGATTAGATACACAGATCAGCACACAGTATCACACGCCAGAGGATTAGATACACACGTCTGCACACAGTCCCACAAACCAGAGGATTACATACGCGCTTCTGCACACAGTTCCACACACTGAAGGATTTGATACGTGTGTCTGCACACAGTTCCACATGCCGAAGGATTAGATACACGCATCTGCACAAAGTACCACACCCCGGGGGATTGGATACATGCGTCTGCACACAGTACCACATGCCAAAGGATTGGATACACGCATCTGCACACAGTTCCACGCACCAGAGCATAAGATTTGCACATCTGCACACAGTACCACATGTCGTCGGATTAGATACGCGCGTCTACACACAGTTCCACACTCCAGAGGATTAGATACGCGCGTCTGCAGACAGTTGTACACGCCATAGGATTAGATACACGTGTCTACACACAGTTCCACACACCAGAGCATAAGATATGCACATCTGCACACAGTACCACATGCCGCAGGATTAGATATGTGTGTCTACACACAGTTCCCCACGCCGTAGGATTAGATACGCGCCTCTTCACACAATACCACACAGGGGAGGATTAGATACGTGTGTCTGCACACAGTACCACACTTTGGATTAGATACATGCCTCTGCACACAGTACCACAAGTCAGAGAATTAGATGTGCGTCTCAGCACACAGTACCACACGGGGGAGGATTAGATACGCTCATCTGCACATAGTACCACATGCCAGAGGATTAGATATGCGCATCTGCACACAGTACCACACAGGAGAGGATTAGATACGCACATCTGCACACAGTACCACATGCCAGAGGATTAGATACACACATCTGCACACAGTACCACACGTCAGAGGATTAGATACGCGCGTCTGCACACAGTACCACATGCCGTAGGATTAGATACGCGCATCTACACACAGTTCCACACGCAATAGGATTAGATACACGCCTCTTCACACAATACCACACAGGGGAGGATTAGATACGTGTGTCTGCACACAGTACCACACTTTGGAGGATTAGATACATGCCTCTGCACACAGTACCACAAGCCAGAGAATTAGATACGCGTCTCAGCACACAGTACCACACAGGGAGGATTAGATACGTGCGTCTGCACACAGTACCCCACGCCAGAGGATTAGATATACGCGTCTGCACACAGTAACACATGCCGTAGGATTAGATACGCGCGTCTACACACAGTTCCACATGCTGCAGGATTAGATACGTGCCTCTTAACACAATACCACACAGGTGAGGATTAGATACATGTGTCTGCACACAGTACCACAAGCCAGAGAATTAGATACGTGTCTAAGCACACAGTACAACACGAGGAGGATTAGATACGCGCGTCTGCACAAAGTACCACATGCCTCAGGATTAGATATGTGCCTCTTCACACAATACCACACAGGGGAGGATTAGATACGTGTGTCTGCACACAGTACCACACTTTGGAGGATTAGATATATGCCTCTGCACACAGTACCACAAGCCAGAGAATTAGATACGCATCTCAGCACTCAGTACCACACGCCAGAGGATTAGATACGCGCATCTGCACACAGAACAACATGCCGTAGGATTAGATACACGCGTCTACATACAGTTACACACGCCGTAGGGTTAGATACGCGCCTTTTCACACAATACCACACAAGGGAGGATTAGATACGCACATCTGCACACAGTTCCACACACCAGAGGATTAGATAAGCACGTCTGCACACAGTACTACATGCCGTAGGATTAGATACATGCGTCTGCTTACAGTTTCACATGCCAGACGATGAGATACGCACGTCTTCACACAGTTGTACACGCTATAGGATTAGATATATGCGTCTGCATACAGTACCACATGCTGTAGGATTAGATACGCGTGTCTACACACAGTTCCACACGCCGTAGGATTAGATACGCGCCTCTTCACACAGTACCACACTTTGGAGGATTAGATACATGCCTCTGCACACAGTACCACATGCCAGATAATTAGATATGCGTCTCAGCACACAGTACCACACTGGGGAGGATTAGATACGCACATCTGCACAAAGTACCTCACGCCAGAGGATTAGATACACCTGTCTGCACACGGTACCACAACGCCAGAAGATTAGATACGCGCATCTGCACATAGTACCACATGCCGTAAGATTAGATATGCACGTCTGCACACAGTTTCACTTACCGGAGGATTAGATACGTGCCTCTTCACACAATGCCACACAGGGGAGGATTAGATACACACATTTGCACACAGTACCACACGCCAGAGGATTAGATATGTGCATCTGCAAACAGTACCACACCAACCAGGATTAGATACTTGAGTCTAAACACAGTACTACACGGGGAAGGATTAGATACAGCTTTATCCAGGTATCCATAACAACTGATCATAGGTTTTTCACTGATATCCAAAATGAGATACACATAATCACATGACGCTTATGGACATACACACAAACCACATACAAAATACACCAGTGCAAAATTGGACATTTCTTATGGGGCCACTACACAAACATAAAATGTAATATACCCGTGCGAAGCCGGGTCCTCCCTCTAGTAACAAATATAATAATAATGGGTGACAGTTGGGTAGTATTGCTCCCACGGGTGAAAAGATATGTTCACAGTGTGGTTAAAAATATAAAAAGAAAAAAATATGACCCATATGGGTGCTGGAGTAGAAACTGGGAATATTATGGTAGATAGGTCCATCAAATTACAGAAAGCCCATAGTAGGGACTCAGTAGGGTTAAGATGTCAAATATATTTGTGTTGCAGGCCCAGTCCAATCATATGTGGTTGAAGGAGGTCTAGTGGTATTCGAAATCCACTGTGGTGAGGTAGAATGTTGTTGCACGGGAAGAGTAGAATCATAGGAAATACCTTCCTGACGGAAGACATCTTTGGCTTCCTGAAGGGTCTTCACTGATTAGGAATGATTACGGGAATATTGTCACTCCTTAGGGAGAGACCACCATGTAGGTGTGTGGAGTCTTATAAAGCCATTTTCGCTCCACTGTGGGGGATTGTGGGAAGAATATGCAAATGTGTTTCCCAGGATGTAAATAGGAAATACTGCCTCAGTATGCTGCCCTCTATTGGAAGCCGCTCCCTTGAAAATCATGCCCGACTTTCAAGGGAGCTGCTTCCAATAGAGGGAAGCATACTGAGGCAGTGTTTCCTATTTACATCCTGGGATACACATTTGCACATTGATTAGGAATAAGCACTGAGTGAAAAATTATGCTGAAGGGAAAACCCCATCAGTACTTAGTTCCAGCTTTTTGCAAGGCCAAAGTTATGGGTCTGAATGTTTGCCTCTATTCTAGTGTAGAAGCAGAAGTCAGCATAAATCTGAACAATATGGGGTATGTCTGATAGCTCTGCTAATTTACGAATAGCAGAAAGGATCTCTGGAATTTATCATGGCTCTATGTATACAGTCAAATTGGAGGAGCTCTAAAGCCATGTTAAGTGCCAAAAAGTTGAGTGACCAATGCAATCAGTGTAGTAAATATTTCAGGAAGACCCTTGATTCTAAAGTTAGCTCATCTGGACTTGTTCTCATGGTTACATAGTAGATGAGGTTGGATAAAGACATTAGTCCATCAAGTCCAACCTATAACCCTACAATCCCCTACAGTGTTGATCCAGGGGAAGGCAAAAAAACCCATGAGGCTCGTGCCAATTGCCCTATTTCAGGGGAAAAAATTCCTTCCCGACTCCAAATCTGGCAGTCAGTATAAAAACCCTGGATCAACGTGTCCTTAAAATCTAGAGACCATAACCCATTATATTTTTCTCTTCAAGAAAGGCATCCAGGCCCACTTTGAACTTGTTCAGTGAATCCGCCATCACCACTTCCTGGGGCAGAGAATTCCAGAGCCTCGTTGTTCTTACTGTGATGGTAATGGTGCTCCATTTTAATCTCAAGAAGGTCTAGGTGGCTAGAGAGGTCATGGAGTTCTTGACGATCTGCCTTTACTGCATTCACTAATTTATCTGCCTTATTCTCTCAACATCAGAGATCCATTTGTTTAGTTCATGAAACTGGTGGGAAACCTTCATCAGGGCCTGGAAAAGCTCTTTACAAAATATCTTGTGGATTCATGCTAACTGCATTGTGAGAAGTCCAGGGATCAAGCTTGTGTGTCTCCTTCCATGCAGGAGGTCTGGCTCGTTTTGGCTGGTATACTCAGCACCATGTTATATTGAGGTACTGATCGAAAGATAGCTGAGATAGATAGAGATGGACTCTGTGAATGAGCTCCAGAATGATTCTTTCCGTACTTAAGCATATTTCCCTCACTGCAGAAATGGTATAGTTCTCGTGTGCTGGATACCAGTGATAAAGAAGATTGAAAGGAGCTGTGGTTAACACGGAATTCACATCACATGCAACCTCTGTCATACCTCTGTGCATACTACGCTTAACTTTTTTCTTTTTTTTTAGTATCTATTGTAAAATACCTAGGCATAACCTGGACCTTTTAGGCCTTCTAGCATACTTGTTTGCCATTTTCTGCAAGACTACCTTAGTTAGAATTTTGAAACTCTAGATGTTCCTCAAGTTTGTTGTTGGCAAGTTCCAGTTGTTTATATAGTTTTATGTGATAGGCATTTTGGGATAACAATGCTTTTTTGGAAAATCACATATTTACATAACACAGGCCTTTTAGGCCCGTATTCTGTTTATCATATACTCATCAGTTTATGTGTCACAAGTTACTGTGTTGTTATAATTAGTTATAATTAGTTATAGTAATTAGGGTTGCTGGGGAGGGGAGTAGATCATGCTTGTTTGTAGAAAGACCTTTGATAATGTCCATGTGATCTTGGGAGGGAGACTGACTCCTCCTTCCCAATGTTACATAGCCCTGACATCATCGCAGGTCGTTGTTTTTTCCTTTTAGTTTACTTACATCTAAGTCAACAATAGCACATTCTTCAACCAATATTCACGTGTGCAGCACTCTGCTTAGCTTGCAGATGGGTGCGCTTATTCCACCGGTGGCGACCGGAACCCACCAATTTAAATAGAACCTTGTTTTAAAGGATGGACAGCACTCCAGAGCTTGCTAAGGGAAGACATACATCTCCTCCATCCTTGGGTTCTCTACCAGGATCAGTTCTCCTTGGCCCCATGAGAAATATATTTGTGCTAGATATGTGGCAGCCATCGCGCCTTCTTACTCAGATTCTAAATGCCCGAGGAAGGGCTCTTGCAGCCCGAAATGTTGCTCTCAACTCTTTGCTCTTACAATATCTACACCCTGTATATGGTATAAAGGATCCCACTCAAGGCAAATTGATTTTCCTTACAATTGCGTTTATTTACAAAAGAGTGTATACTGCTTGGTGCAAAACCGGCCTTCATCAGACTCTACAAAATACATAGAAAATAAAATAACAAAACAAAGTGAGTGAGTATCCCACCACAGCAATTCTGTGTATACATTCTTGACAAGTGCGCACAAATTGGACTATATACAATATATATAATAACATCATCACGTTTTATGTTGATCTCGGAAAGTAGATAAAGCTCCATATAATACAGGGATGAAGTATTCCTGTGGCGTACATGCTGTGCAAAATAGAATACAAAGGTATTGTTTCGGCGACTCATCGTGTAGGTCCTTGGTCTCTAGTAGTGGTAGATTAGGATGTAAAGTAACATACTGAGAGCTAATTCCACCGTCACAACAAGAGAGTATATAGAGTCCATATTGTGAAGTATTATTCCTCTAAGCACCCCTATAAGGCATAAGTGAAGATAGGGAGATAATTAGGAATAGATAAATGAGCATACCAGTAGTTTGTCGTATGATAAATGCTGGACAAGGTAGATGTCCAAAAGAAGGTATTAGAACCTGATGGACAAAAGGATAAAGTATTTCATTTGTACTACTTGTGGCTATAGGATCCAGTATGTAATGTTGCAAATTGCTCACCTTCAGGATTAACAGTAACTGTCAGGCAGTTGTGTCTAGATGTCAAGAGAATGCAGCTGACGTGAGTAGTGGCTATTTAAATGCTATGAGAAATGGTAAAAAAGCATAATGAGTAGGGCATTCAGGGCAAGGTGTCTTATGTGTATCTTTATATCTATAGGCATCCATACCATATATGCACAAAATGAAGCAGTGTTACCTTAGAGGATGAGGCCCACTAGCTATGGGTGGCAAGGCATGGATGATGCAAGTTGCCAAAGTCAAGGATCTGTGGATAACATGGCCATAATAAATAAAACGTGGGTGCCAAATGGGGAACAAGGTGTAGGGGGACCCCAGTGACATACCTGGTGAAATCGTTGGCTGCACGTCCTATCTCATTGGTGGTGTGGCAGGGACTAGGCCCGGCGCGCGCTTTAAGCCGCCACCGAGCCGCTCCGACGATGACGTCACGACGCACGAACGCCGCGCGTCATGACGTCCGCCGGAGCCGGGACACGCCCCCTTACTGAGACGGGAGCTGTGTCCGCGGCGAAATCAAGCGATCACGTGGGTAATCACAGACGTTCCTGGAAACACCCAGAAGGGGTACATTCCCCTGTCTGGGTTGTCTCCAGTGCTCTAATATCCTTAAAGGAGACAAAATCTACCACCCTCTTTCGGGCCGCATCTTCCTTTCACCTGGTTTTTTCACTTGTGAATCAACACATGTCGTATACTTAATCAAATGTCCGTGCGGTCTCGCATACGTTGGGGAGACCACCCAGCGTGTGCGAGACCGCATACGGCAACATAAATCGAATATCCGGTGCCAATTAACGCACCTGCCAATCCCAGTACATTTCATTGACCAGGGCCACAACATCGCTCAGTTGAGGTTCCAGGTCCTGGAACAGGTGGAATCCCCTAAAAGAGGAGGTGATAGAGTGCGCCTTCTGAAAAGAAGGGAGGCGTTTTGGATTTATACCCTTCAAACCATGGAACCCCTAGGACTGAATAGGGAATACGACATATCAGCCTTCTTGTAATGTTAGATGTGATTACTAAAATACTTCTCACTCTATTTCAGAACCGCCGCTAGACAACCATTTGCTCAGAATTTGTGACATCGTGACACAGGTATCCTTGGTCCACGCTACATTGGTATTGCAATTGTCAGCAATACTGGATTTTTCTGATCTTTCTTTCCTTTGTCTTCCTATCTTGCTCTATTGACAGAATTCTCCCCTCCACTAACATTATTCTCCATGCTAGTTATACAATTCTCCATCTCACTTCATTTACATAATTCTTCTTTCATTTTATTTCCTTTTCATTTCTATTTTATTTCATTTTTATTTTGATTTTTCTTTTGTATCTTATTTCATTTTATTTATTTCCCATTATTTTTTCTCCCTATTGTCCACCTTACTGCCGACACACATATAACACATATCCATTCCATCCAGAATGGGCCTACTACCAGCCCCTATCTGTTCTCTTTACACAGGCAGGACTGGCTTCATAGCTTCAGTCCGCTGTGCTCACCTCCCACAGGCATCCTGGGTTTCCCGGGCAACAAGCGTCACGTGGGTGCATTACCCACATGATCGCTTGATTTCGCCGTGGACACAGCTCTCGTCTCAGTAAGGGGGCGTGTCCCGGCTCCGGCGGACGTCATGACGCGCGGCGTTCGTGCGTCGTGACGTCATCGTTGGAGCGGCTCGGCGCGGCTTAAAGCGCGCGTCGGGCCTAGTCCCTGCCACACCACCAATGAGATAGGACGTGCAGCCAACGATTTCACCAGGTATGTCACTGGGGTCCCCCTACACCTTGTTCCCCATTTGGCACCCACGTTTTATTTATTATGGCCATGTTATCCACAGATCCTTGACTTTGGCAACTTGCATCACCCATGCCTTGCCACCTATAGCTAGTGGGCCTCATCCTCTAAGGTAACACTGCTTCATTTTGTGCATATATGGTATGGATGCCTATAGATATAAAGATACACATAAGACACCTTGCCCTGAATGCCCTACTCATTATGCTTTTTTACCATTTCTCATAGCATTTAAATAGCCACTACTCACGTCAGCTGCATTCTCTTGACATCTAGACACAACTGCCTGACAGTTACTGTTAATCCTGAAGGTGAGCAATTTGCAACATTACATACTGGATCCTATAGCCACAAGTAGTACAAATGAAATACTTTATCCTTTTGTCCATCAGGTTCTAATACCTTCTTTTGGACATCTACCTTGTCCAGCATTTATCATACGACAAACTACTGGTATGCTCATTTATCTATTCCTAATTATCTCCCTATCTTCACTTATGCCTTATAGGGGTGCTTAGAGGAATAATACTTCACAATATGGACTCTATATACTCTCTTGTTGTGACGGTGGAATTAGCTCTCAGTATGTTACTTTACATCCTAATCTACCACTACTAGAGACCAAGGACCTACACGATGAGTCGCCGAAACAATACCTTTGTATTCTATTTTGCACAGCATATACGCCACAGGAATACTTCATCCCTGTATTGTATGGAGCTTTATCTACTTTCCGAGATCAACATAAAACGTGATGATGTTATTATATATATTGTATATAGTCCAATTTGTGCGCACTTGTCAAGAATGTATACACAGAATTGCTGTGGTGGGATACTCACTCACTTCGTTTTGTTTTTTTATTTTCTATGTATTTTGTAGAGTCTGATGAAGGCCGGTTAGGCCGAAAACGTTCATTTTGCACCAAGCAGTATACACTCTTTTGTAAATAAACGCAATTGTAAGGAAAATCAATTTGCCTTGAGTGGGATCCTTTATACAATAGAGTACAGATTGGGACCCTATCCCACCACGAATCCACCCAAATTCATCACACCTTCTGGTTTTACACCCTGTATATGATAGATTAGCCTAATATGGACTAAAATAAAACTAACAAACAAGCTCAACTACCTGGATTTCATTCTTCAACCAAGGGTTTGACTGGCCAAGAGACTGAAGAAATCATTTTTGAAAGTGATGATGAAAGTGAACTTTCTTTGTCTGATGAAGACTACCTGCCACCAGCTAATCACTCTGCTTCCTCATCCAGTGAAGAAGAAGTGGTTCCAGTAGAATTGATAAATAGAACATCCAAAACTAATGTATTTAGGGATAGTACTCCTTCAGCACTTGGACGTACTTCATTACATAATATTCTGAGAATATTATGGAAAATTGTACAACTTATAGAACTTATACAAACAATAACGTTTGTCTCTCAATATTGGTCCAACGGTGGATAACCTCTTTAACCCCTTCCCGACATGCGCCGTAATAGTACGGCGCGTGTCGGGTCTGTAACTATGGCCACCGCCCGGGAGCCGGGCGGCCGTCATAGCCGCCGGGTGTCTACTGCTTTAAGCAGTAGACAACCGGCTCTCATGCCTCCGATCGGTCCCCGGACCGATCGGAGGCATTAACCCCTCCGGCGCTGCTGTCAAAGGCGCCGGAGGCGCCATCTTCCCGGCGGCGCATGGGCGCCGCCATTTTGGCAGGGATCGCCGGCTCCTGGAGCATGCTCCAGGGCCGACCCCCCGTTGCCATGACAGCCGGGAGCCTTGTTAAGGGCTCCCAGCCAGTCTGCAAATTCTCTCTTTTGCAGGCTGGTGTATACAGCCTGCAAAAGAGATGATGATTTTTTGCAATGCATTGCAATGCATTAGCATTGTAATGCATTGCATTAGTGATCAGACCCCCTGGGGTTCAACACCCCTAGGGGGTCTAATAAATGCAAAAAAAAAATAAAAAAAAAAGTTAAAAAAAATATAAAAAAATATAAAAAGTATTAAAAGTTCAAATCACCCCCCTTTCCCTAGAACAAATATAAAAGTAGTTAAAAACTGTGAAATATATACATGTTAGGTATCCCCGAGTCCGAAATCGCCCGCTCTACAAATCTATAAAAATATTTTTCCTGTTCGGTAAACGCCGTAGCAGGAAAAATAGTCAAAAGTGCCAAACCGCCGTTTTTTCACTGTTTTAATTCTGATAAAAATTTGAATAAAAAGTGATCAAAGCAATAACATTTCCCGAAAATGGTAGAACTAAAAAGTACACCTGGCCCCGCAAAAAAAGACGCCCTATGCATCCCCGTACACCTATGTATAAAAAAGTTACGGCCGTCGGAATATGGCGACTTTTAGAAAAAAAAAATTTTAACACCGTTTTGGAATTTTTTTTAGGGGTCAAAATGTAAATAAAACCATATAAATTTGGTATCACTGGAACCGTACCGAAACACAGAATACAGGGGACATGTCATTTTGGCTGCACAGTGAACGCCGTAAAACCAAAGCCCGTAAGAAAGTCGCAGAAATGCATTTTTTCTTCAAATCCACCCCATTCTGAATTTTTTTCCTGCTTCCCAGTACATTATATAGAATAATTAATGGAGGCATCATGAAGAAAAAATTGTCCCGCAAAAATTAAGACCTCATATGACTCTGGGAGCGGAGAAATAAAAAAGTTATGGGGTTTAGAAGGAGGGGAGTCAAAAACGAAAAACGAAAATCAAAAAATGCCATCGGCGGGAAGGGGTTAATACAGAGAAAACAACGTGTAAAGCATGCACACCAGTTTTTTTTCGTGCAAATTACACCAACATTCTGGTGTATATTTATTAATTTATCTGTTCCTGGGTGTGTTCACTAACACTGAGTGGTGATCTGCTCATAACACTAGGCTTATAATACTAAATGGGTGAATCTCCAGACCCAACAGCATCGCCAGGCTTGCTTGCTGTGCTATAGGATTAAATAAATAAATAAATCACACCAGTGATATTTTCTTGTAGTGGTTTTATCATCCTGTCCCTGCTGTTATGGCTCTACATGCATGGGTATGTTGTTGGTTTGGCTGTAAAGCAACTATATAAGTATATCTCTCTATATTATAAAAATGAGTTTGTCTATCTGTCTGTCTGTTTGTTCTTTATTGCAAACCAAACAACTGGACCAATCTTCCCCAAATTTGGTACAGAGATACTTCAGGTATCCGGGAAGCATTAAGACGAGACTTCAACTCGCTCGGACATATTGTTGCTGAGATACAGAATTCCCAAAACAATGCCCCCCCCCCTCTTAGCCAACACAAACCTGCAAGTCTTTCACTCATATTACAACTGCAATACACACGGTCACTCCACATGCACAATACAACACTGATACTGAGATACACACATCAGAGGATTAGATACACAGATCAGCACACAGTATCACACGCCAGAGGATTACATACACGCGTCTGCACACAGTCCCCACACACCAGAGGATTAACTACGCACTTCTGCACACAGTTCCACACACTGAAGGATTAGATACGTGCGTCTGCACACGGTTCCACATGCCGAAAGATTAGATACACGCATCTGCACACAGTACCACACGCCGGGGGATTGGATACATGCGTCTGCACACAGTACCACATGCCAAAGGATTGGATACACGCATCTGCACACAGTTCCACACACCAAAGCATAAGATATGCACACCTGTACACAGTACTACATGCCGTAGGATTAGATACAGCTACAAACAGTTCCACACTCCATAGGATTAGATACATGCATCTGCACACAGTTCCACATGCCGAAGGATTAGATACATGCATTTACACACAGTACCACACGCCGGAGGATTAGATACGCATGTCTACACACAGTACCACACGACCAAGGCTTAGATATGCGCGTTTACACACAGTACCATACACCGGAGGATTAGATACACGCGTCAGCACACAGTTCCACATGGGGAGGACTGGATACATGCATATGTACACATCACTACATGCCAGAGGATTAGAAACGCGCGTCTGCACACAGTTCCACATGCCATAGGATTAGATACGGGCGACTGCACACAGTTCCACACACCAGAGGAATAGATACGTACGTCTGCACACAGTACCACACGCCAGGGGATTGGATACATGCCACTGCACACAATACTACATGGTTGAGGATTAGATACATGCCTCTGCACACAGTACCACATGCCAGAGAATTAGATACACATCTCAGCACACAGTACCACACACCAGAGGATTAGATATGTGCGTCTTCACACAGTTCTCCATGCCAGAGGATTAGATACACGCGTCTGTACACAGTACCACATACCATAGGATTAGATACGCGCGTCTACACACAGTTCCACATGCCGTAGGATTAGATATGTGCCTCTTCACACAGAACCACACAGGGGAGGATTAGATACGTGCGTCTGCACACAGTACCACACGACCGAGGATTAGATATTCACGTCTGCACACAGTTCCACATGCTGTAGGATTAGATACGCGTATCTGCACATAGTACCACACAGGAGAGGATTAGATATGCACATCTGCACACAGTTCAACACGCCGGAGGATTCGATATGCATTTCTAAACACAGTACCACATGGGGGAGGATTATATACGCACATCTGCACACAGTATGACACGCCAGGGGATTGGATACGTGCGTCTGCACACAGTACCACACAACCAAGGATTATATACGTGTGTCTTCACACAATAACACACACCAGAGGATTAGATACGCGCATCTGCACACATTTCTACACACCATAGGATTAGATACGTACGTCTGCACACAGTATCACATGCTACCACACAGGGGAGGATTAGATACCTGCATCTGCACACAGTACCACACGACCGAGGATTAGATATGTGCGTCTGCACACAGTTCCACACGCTGAAGGATTAGATACGCATGTCTGCACATAGTACCACACACCAGAGGATTGAATATGCACGTCTGCACACAGTTCCACACGCTAGAGGACTAGAAACGCACGTCTGCACACAGTACCACATGCCGTAGGATTAGATACGTGCGTCTGCACACATTACCACACTCCGGGGGATTGGATACATGCGTCTTCACACAATGCCACACACCGGAGGATTAGATACACGCCACTGCACACAATACCACACGGGGGAGGATTAGATACGTGCCTCTCCACAAAGTACCACACGCCAGAGGATTAGAAATGTGCCTCTCCACACAATAGCACATGCCGGAGGATTAGATACGTACCACTGCACACAATATCACATGGGTGAGATTAGATACATGCGTCTGCACACAGTACCAAACATTGGAGGATTAGATACATGCCTCTGCACACAGTACCACACGCCAGAGGATTAGATATGCACGTCTTCAGACAGTACCACACGCCAGAGGATTAGATACGTGCATCTACACACAGTTCCCCATGCCGGAGAATTAGATATATGCCTTTTCACACAATACCACACAGGGAGGATTAGATACATGCCTCTGCACACAGTACAAGCCATAGGATTAGATACATGCCTCAGCACACAGTACCACATGCCGGAGGATTAGATACACGGCTCTGCACAGAGTACCACACATTAGAGTTTTACTCCAGGTTTCCATAGCAACCCAGCCATTTTTCTTCACTGCTGTATGTCAGCTTTAAAGAAGCAGGGCACTGTGGATGACACTGTTACACAAGCCGGGTCCTCCTGCTAGTAAGCTATATAAGTAATTGTAAAGCAAAAAATTATCTTTAAATCATCTTCTATATAGTTTCTGCAAAAATATTTTAACAAGAGCACCTTCTTATATACCGTCGTTAAGTATTCACAGATGGAGAATTTCATCTCTGTGTGCCATTAATAATGAAACATTCATAATAATAATGTTGATTACGTATGACATACCTTTGTCGTACTTGACACGAAAACAAGAAACATGTGACAGAGTCAGGCATTTTCTGAACACAATGTTTTGACTTTAGATCCTCAGCATGTGCAGCCAGAATGTCACCAGCCTGTGTCCCTACCAAGATCCAATGTTCCCTTTCCTCAGGTATAGTCACAAATGAAAGACAAAGGATTCTACTCTCACAAATATCCTGAAATCAAGGTGAAAGAATTGTAGATACATGAAGAATAGCTCTTATAAAGTCACATACAGAATATGTTGTTCTTACAAAATCCTTATCAATTTATATTGGAGTTTAGGTCTTTGGTGTTGTGATTAAGACATCACGTGTAATAGTAAGAATATATACAGTTTGACACTTTCTCTTCCTAGTGTTATCATCTTAATTTATAAGTACAATATTGACAAAGCAAGCAAAAAAACTAGCTACTATAGCTGTTCGTTCATTTAAGGAAAACAATGTCCTTTCTATGTTCCTTTAAGGAATATTTTGGTTATTTCAAGTTAGGAGAGGTGGTAAGTTGCTGACAGGTGGGAGTCTGACTGCTGGCACCTCCACCAATCATGAGAACAGGGTTCGTTGTACCACCGAATGAACAGAGTGGCTAGCTGGGCTTGCCCTCCATTCATTGCGACTATCAGAGGCAACTGAGTCCTGTTCTTGGATGTCCCATCAAGGATGAATAAAAGCAAATGAGTATGCTTGACTTTCTGCTCCATTAAGATGGGGGAATGAGGCCTACATTCTCATGGTTGGTTTGTATTCTAGCAGTCAGCACCCTACTGATCAACAGGATAACCGAGCCTGTGGATAAAGGGTAACTTGAAATAACTGGAGTACCCTTTTTACAAAAGTAGACAGTAACAAGAGGAAAAGTCTGCTTGATTTCCAAGTAATATATGTATTGTTTTTAATGCTTAGGCATTAAATGATTTCAAAATGGTGCTCTGATGCATTTTTATTATTGTCTTTCTGAGAATGGATAGACTTATAGTGTCAAAAAAAGATTAAATGAAAATGATGTGGAAAAATGTACATGTTTTGTTTAAGAATGAAATACCTCACAAGTATGTCCACCTTTTATTAAGTTTACAGAGGATATCTGCCCTTTGTCAGTACTGCCACTTCCAACCAAAACAGTGGGCACCTTAAATCGTGGATTAGTAGCAACCATGCACTCAGCGGTTAGAGTACTGGATATTACAAGATTTTTCATTAGACACAGGAGTTCTGCGGAGTTCAGGACATCATAGACCTATAGGAAACAGACATACTATTTTTAAGGGCACTTCAATAACATTAAAGGGGTTTTCATATGAACATAACCATATTTAAATTTGCATGTAAAAACTTGACCATTTTTGAAAATATAAGTTATTAAACTTTTTGTAAGGTTTTAAAGACCTCCTCTAACCTTCTTAGTGGTAACAGTTAGTGGTCTTGAAAGGTTGCCAGTGCATATGACCATTAATTCAGGAACTTTCTATGGTTTTGGACTTAGATAAATATATATGATTAAACATATTGCATTGCTTTAAAGATTTTCTATAACCATTTTGTTGTCTTGATTAGTTGCCAATGGATACAACCATTCAATAGTCTAGAACTTTCTAGAAACCCAGCCATGATTCCTTATTGTGGTCATCCTAAATACAATAATGGAATCATGACATAGGGTCCTGATGAATTTCTCAATAATTCAGTAAGCCATCAGTGAGAATGTCTAGTTTAAAGGAAAGCTCAACCCTTAGTAACCTGGTGGAGGGATGAGTCAGTAGGGAGTCATACCATGCATCCCATACCCTGACAAATTTCTGGAGAAAGACTCTATGTTTGTACATCACATTCTTAAATTGGATGGTGTTGTTAACTTTTTTTTTTTTTTTTTTTAAATGTGCCCCCCAGTGAAATAAGCAAGAAACAGATTTTATTCATGCACACACTTTCTTTCAATTTGAATGGCTCACAGTCACATATCTACTACTGCACGTATTAACAGCATCTCTAAAAAACATCAACTCTAGGATCACACTAGCGTTCGATTGTTTCCATCCCAGATCACACTTAAATTGGCAGAGAAAGGTCCTGCAAGGAGGACTCCTTTTCTCTCCACTGATTTTATAATGAAATGGGCAGAAATCGTGCGGCCCCCATTATAGTCTATGTCAGTGATGGCAAACCTTTTAGAGATTGAGTGCCCAAACTGCAACCCAAAGCCCACTAATGTATCACTAAGTGCCAACACAGCAATTTAACCTTAATTTTGTGTGGATCCACAATTGCGGACAGTTACGGGCCCACAAAATACGATTGTGTGAATGGGACTTTACAGAGCTTTCAAGAATACAAACAACTTTGTAGTGATCGGTAAAGGTCTCTGCATTTGGTACTTTTGAACAATTAATTTTCACTATTTACATCGAACAGGATCTGTTTTATAGTGACTGTGCAATGTTATTACAGCCTGTAATAATATGGTTTCACATGTCTGCTATAAAACAGATACTGTGTAATATAAATAGTGAAGGGCCCCCACATAGAATTGTATGCCCCTCAGTGGCCCCTACACAGCACAATCTGCCTCACAGTGACCCCCCAGACAATACAATCTGCTCTACAATGGCCAAATACAGTACAATCTGCTGCAAAGTGGCCCCATGCAGTATAATCTATTTCAGAGAGGGTTCCGAGTGCCACCTCTGGTATGCGTGCCATAGGTTCACCACCATGGGTATATGGGGTCCATGGATTTTAAGCAGACAGGGTATCCTTAGGGTTTCCAATGTGGACCAGAGGGATGGAAACCTGAATGCTGTGAACTTAGTGTAAGCAATACTCTATGTAATCCAGTTTAAATTGGAGTTCATGGTGATATAATAGGGAACTCAAAAATAGCTGAAATTATTAACATACCAAAAGAACAGTAAATATTTAAAGATGTAATGAATACTGCTTAATTATCCCTAGACACACTGTCTACATCCTACATGTACAAATAGTAACTACACTAAGGTAAACATGTTTTGGAACACCAAATGCAAAGATATTAATTAAAATTGAGCAACAACCATGACATTAAGGTAGATCACGTAGCTTCTACTTCGTTAATATTGTGTAGCACCTTTTTTTAGTATAGAAGGGGTTTTCCAGGGCTTATATACTGGTGTGTATATAATATGTAATCAGTGAGGGATCAACACCTGGGACCCCACAGATCATCTAATACAAGAGATGCAGCATTTGGAGGAGTGCCAAGCAGAGCACTATACATATTGTAGAAGCTGTGCTGCTACTGCAACTCAACCCATTAAACGGTATTCCCACAATAACATCCATATTTCATATAAAAGTAAGCTACAAAATATCACTGTTTCACCTATTGAAAGCAATTAACAAAAGTGTACATGCCACTAGAAAAAGCCCAATGAAAACCCGCTTTCCCTACCACTGAATTAAGATGGACCTGTAGTCCATCTTAATTCAGGACGAACTTGTCCAGTTTAGGTCTTTCACTTTCCTATAGCAGCTTATTAGATCAGTACTACATAAACATACAATTAATTCAAGAGGTGTGGGAGAAAGGTTCCCCAAACAGGTTGAACGTCCGGTGAAAAAAATGCTTTTATTAAATTGCACAAACACACAAAGCCTTTTTCACCAAGAAAGCACAGACGTTCAACTGTTTTGGGGAACATTTCTCCTATACTTCTTGAATTACTGTCTATCATCTAGACTCAGCATCCCAAGGCGAGTTGGTGTCCTGCTGCCTACTGGTGATATAATCCATATCTACACGCTACTATAGTGGTTGTGACTGGTCACAATCTTAAAAGGTGAGAGTGCATCTTCACCACATTGAATTTTATTTGTGTAAGTGTATTTTTATCCTTCAAGTCCACCTTAGCTGTCTGAGCACAGTTTTTTTTTTATATATTGGAAACAGTATTACACTACATGCCGCTTTGCGTTGTGTTTTCTTTTTTCATTTGTAGACATAATAATACATAGGGTAACCTAATAGACAGTGCATGTGCAGAGAATGAATTATTTCTGTTAGGAGTAATGGTCAGTGTGGAAGTTAGGATACTCACAGAGCAAGGTATGACTGGGAAATGTAGTTTTTACTAGTAAGTACACAGTTACATGCTCTATAGTAAGTAATGTCACTTTGCCTAACCATATGGATTTTGAAAAAAAAAGTAAAAAGGGATTTTTATTCTACATGTTTTCTGTTAAATATACTTTGAAATGCATACCTTAGCAGATGTGGGGCGCTCTTGAGGATTTTCTTTTAAACACTTTTTAATCAAAATTTCAACTTCTGGCCATGCAGCACAATTATATTCTTTAACTGGATCTAAAAGAATAATTAAAAATATTCAACATGTCATAAGAATTATATTTAATATTTTACGATCAATTACTGAGAGTATTATCGAAGTGGGTCTGTGATTGAAAGGCAGCATAACATAATGCCTGGTTAGTCCTAAGTAAAGGCAGCATACCATAATCACAGGTCTGTCCCAGGTGAAGGCAGCATACCAAAATGCCAGGTCTGCCCTAGGTAAAGGAAGCAACCTATAATGCTAGGTCTTTCCTAGATAAAGGCAGCATACCATATTGCCAGGTCTGCCCTGGGTAAAGGCAATATCCTATAATGAGCGGAGGCCCACAGGGGTTGAGCAAACATAACCCCCTCCAAAAAAACAAAAAACAAAACAAAATAGTGGCACTAACTCTCCTGGGCTCCAACAAGAGTGTTTGGGTTGCTTCAATGATGTCACAGACCACTGAGGCCCAATTACAAACTACATTGGTCAGTAACATCAATCAAGAGGCCCAAAGACCCGCATCGAAACTCTCAGGAGTTGAGAAACACTGTTTTTTATGTGTGATCATCTGTTTTGGGCCTCCAATCATAATTCTCTGAAGATAAGTCAAGAGTATAATGTTAGCAACTTAGTTTTGGATATGTTCGGTCCAAACGAAACAGCCAGGCAAATCTCGCAAGATCCAAACTAAAAATACTCTACTCTAGTTCTGCCAACACTGATGCCACATAAACACAGAACATTAATCATTGTGCAGCCTACAGTTATGTAATTACAAAGAATATTATAGCTACGTACTGGCAGAATTTGTGAAGTGAGCACACCGTTTGCTGTAATTTAGAAGAGACAAGGAAGGAGACAGACAGCACTATTATATTCTTTCTGGTCAGCTAATAAGCAAATGGAAATTTAAACCTCATATGTCAAAACTGTTAACAGCTGACAGGGTGACTGTGGGCAACAAGGCTAGTTACCATTATATAATTTTGCAAAATACGGCCCAATATTTTTTACGGCACTTGGAATAATAGATGAAAATTCTCCATCAGAGAACATACCAGGCAATTTTCCATTGATAGCCAGTTCATCAAACTCATTTGGAAACTTCAACCCTTCAACCATTCTAGCGCCAGCTGTCAGAATATCATACAGCAATAATCCAAATGAATAGACATCAGCCTGTTGGTTGTAAATAACATTGCCTCTTGCAACCTCAGGTGCTCTAAATCCTACGACAATAAAAACATTCTGTTAGTGATCAGATGACAAATGCCTCAAAAAAGGCCAAACTACAAGAATTAACCCTTTCACTGCCAAGGGTCTCTGGGAATTTTTCACGGTTTTGAGATGGACAAATCAAACCTAAATTGCAAAATCATCCAACTAACCATAGCTACCGTATATATTTTCTTAAAGAGGAGCTTTCATCAGATTGGGCACAGGCAGTTTTATATACTGCTGGAAAGCTGACAGTGCACTGAATTCAGCGCACTGTCGGCTTTCCTGATCTGTGCCCTGGGTAAAGCACTATCGGTCCCGGTACCGTAGCGTTTTACAGGCAGAAGGGCGTTTCTGACAGTTAGCCAGGGACGCCCTTCTGCCCAGCAGCGCCTATCGCGCTGTACTGTGGAGCGGGGAGGAACACCCCCTCCCTCTGCTCACACAGCTCGTCCATAGACGAGTATTATCAGGAGGGGAGGGGGGAGTTCCTCCCCGCTCCACAGTACAGCGCAATAGGCGCTGCTGGGCAGAAGGGCGTCCCTGGCTAACTGTCAGAAACGCCCTTCTGACTGTAAAGCGCTACGGTACCGGGACTGATAGTGCTTTACCCGGGGCACAGATCGGGAAAGCCGATAGTGCGCTGAATTCAGCGCACTGTCAGCTTTCCAGCAGTATATAAAACTGCCTGTGCCCAATCTAATGAAAGGTCCTCTTTAAAGTAGACACTTGCAGCATTGTCAGAATGCCAGTTGGTACTGTATATAAACAGGCACCTTCATGCAATTTTGATTTAACGTGAATGGGTTATTTAAAAAAGATGCAAATAAATGTTTATTAGTTGCTAAAAGCAGAAACCAAACAAAAAATTATATGCACCAAACCTCCTACAAATAAGAGTTCAACATGTGCAGCGTTCATTCATATCACTAAGGGGGAGTTCACACGGAGTATTCTGGTTCGTCATTTGGTACGTAGACGCCGCGGGAGGATTTGCAGGCCGTATACGTTCCCATTGTTTTCAATGGGAGCCGGTACCGTACACGCGGCGCTATTTTGCGGCTGTATTTTTGCGGCGGCCGCAAGACAGCGCCGCGTGTACGGTACTGACTCCCATTGAAAACAATGGGAACGTATACGGCCTGCAAATCCTCCCGCGGCGTCTATGTACCAAATGACGGACCAGAATACTCTGTGTGAACTCCCCCTAAGACCTACACCTGCATGCACATATCTTCAGAAGATCACCAGATGTTGGTCCCCACATGAATCAGCAATCTGTGGGGGCTTATGGTTCCTGCAATAGATAGAAAATGAAGTCAGAAGTGGATAGCTCTGAACACAGTATAGTGACCCAACGGCATTGCACTGCTGCTCCCGTTGATATCAACTGAAGTCGTGATGCAGTAGTGCCACCCATACAGTGCATGGAACTATATTCTGGTTTCATTCTCTGTATAATAAAGGGACCAGAAACAACCCCAAATAACTGATCCGTACAGGGGACAAACTGTTGGCCCCTCACCAATCATATATTTATGGCCTCTTATAAGGATACCCCGTTAAAAGAAACACAAACAAGCTTTATAATGAGTACATGATTTGAGACAATATTTATGCAAGGGAGCATCAGGGGCAGAATAGGTAATACAGTGGGGTATTAATCTATGTGAAATTGGCCAGTATAAATTTAATGTGACACTCGCATGCATTATGAATTGCAGGGGCACTATTAATTTAAAGGGACTTATTTTGTAATTGAGGTTAGCAACATGATGGGGACTTAATGTGGATTAGGAAAATGTAGGTTGGGCATCTGGAAATCTGAGGAGCCAAAGATATGCGTTACAAACTCTACAAAGACTAGCCATGGCTGGAAGAAATTGACTTTTTGGTCCAATCCAGATGGAACAGACAAAAAATATGAATGGTTACAGTTAGAGATATCACCTGTAAGTCATGTGGGGAAGGTAACTCGATGGAAGCAGTGTGCGGACCCAAACCGTCAAGACAGGGACACAAAATATGTAGCAAGCAGGTTTATTTAGAAAAACAAGAAAATAAATAAACCTTCACTTCAGGCACAAATGAGCAAAACAAAATACAGCCTTAACTTAAGGCAAAACTAAATTCCTGCTTGTCCGAGCGACTAACTAAACAGAAATTATAATCTATCTATCTATACGTGTGGCTTACTACCAGCCACACAAACAAAACAAGCACAATATTGCCTCAACAGACTTAGGATTACAGGACAGACCCAGCCGCCTCCTCTCACTACACGGATCTGCACTGGAGTACAGGATCTGCAGCCTTTTTCTGGCCCAATAATAAGCCAAGGACTCACGCCTGGAGCTGAGGCCTACATAAGACCCACACTGGGCCACACATAAGTTAAAAACCTGTGGGAGATATAGCGAGATTCCCGCTCCCTGCCTGTCACCTTCTTACAGTCACTATACTTTTCCTGTATTGTATTTATTTAAATGTTCTGCAGAGTCCTGTGTACAATTGGTATCTACCACTACATTGTGGTGATATTGGTATACCTGGGTAGGGGTCCACTCAGATGTGCTTGAGCCCCTTGTGCTGTAACTACGCCTCTGGTGTAGCTGAAGGCAATTTGGTTTTCAATAGCCACGGGGTACAGAGTGAACCAGCAGGCTCCCTTGTTATGCCAGGAGTAAGCATGCACTGCCCACACTATGATGCTGCCCCATTGCTTGTGAGAAGACTAGTTGCAACCATTACAGGTACATCTGAAATTCTAATGTTACCGCAGGCCGCATCTTAGTAATATACAATTGCTGAGTTGATGAGTAATGGCCAAAAAGGCTATAATATTATCTGCTACTGAGGACACCAATTGAAACCAATATAATACAATATTTTAACATGCTATCAAAAACCTGGCAGTAAAACAGGCTACAATTTTACAACATTAATACTGGGTGACTGCACATAGACAATTATAGGTTATAATTAGGGTTGAGCGATCGTGTTCGGAAAAGATCGGATACCGATCGGCGATCGAGAAAATTTCATGATTGCGATTGGAATTCCGAACACGATCTTTTTAGGTGAGACCGAGATCGGTACTATTTCCCACAATGCTTTGCTTAGCCTTCACACTGAGTATAACCTCCGCTCATTCTGAGCAGAGTGTATACTCAGTGTGAAGGCTCCGCTGCGGTTCCATAGGAATGAATGGAAGCAGCTGGCACACAGCCTTAACCCCCTGCGCGCCGGCTGTCTCCATTCATTCTAATGGGAGACTAAACTAACATCTCTAGTAGCTACTTACCTCCAGAGATGGCTGGTCTGCAGTGCCTGGTGTTCTTCTTCGCCTCGCTGCCGCTCCACGCTGCTCTTCTCGCTGCTACCGCCTCCCAGGTTAGTGCTTAAAGAGCTAGGAAGGCGGGGTTGTGGCTTAGGAGCGTGTGTGCGGGTACAGGGCGGGGAGACGTGACGTCTCCCCTCCCAGTACCCGTCCACACTCTCCTAACCCGCTCACGCTCTCCTAACCTGGGAGGCAGGGGGCAGCGAGGCTAGAAGAGCAGCGTGGAGCCGCAGCGAGGTGAAGAAGAACACCGGGCACCGGAGCAGCCATCTCTGCAGGTAAGTGGACACCAGGGGGGACTAAGTAGCCAGAGGATTAAAAAAAAAATCCTCTGGCTACTTAGTGATTCTCTACACAGTGTGGATTCTAACAATTAAAGCGTTCAATTGTTAGATTCCATGCTGTGTAGTGAATAGGATTGCATTTAAAATCCAATCTCCGATTAATAAAAAAAATCCCATTGACTTGCATTGGGATTGGAATTGGGATCGAGATCGGGTTTGAATGAAAAATGATCGGAAATCGGATTTTAAAATCGATCCTGAAAAGTCAAGATCGGCTCAACCCTAGTTATAATTTTGTGACACTATCACAAAAGCATGTTGTTAAGTAGTTCTTTCATGATACATATATCTGGACATGTCCTGCCAAAATAAAAAAAATTAAGGAGGGTAACATCTGTATAAGAAAGAGCTTCCCTTCACACAGTAACTGAGTTAAGAGAATGTCATATTAACAACAGCAACAATAATAAAAGTAATACTAACATTACGAAATAATAATAAGAAATATTATCATCATTTATAATAGCATTCTTTTCTTAGGCATCAATCAAATGGACAACATTTTAGCATGCCTGTGCACAATCTTTATTACCTGGGGTGCCTTCGGAAGTTTTGATCCCCATTCTGCAACAGTATTGAGCAATACCATAGTCAGCAATCTTGGCAATAACTGCAGAGTTTGGATATAAAGTAAACAGTAGAACATTGTGGGGTTTTAAGTCTCGATAAATTATCATTGATGAATGAAGATACCTATGACAAAATGAAAAAAAAAACAAATATAGATTGTGGACAAAACAATATGTCGAGATGTTTTGCAATATTTTCATTATAGAACACAAAATGGACCAACAGATTATATAAAACTAATACTGAGTTAGTACATTACAACATGCAGCTATCTCACCAAGCCAAAATAAATGACAGTGGATATATCTGCTGTAGAAGTTTAATAAAATAACATATTACTGACTTTTTCCATGTCTCTTCTTTATGGATATTATTAAAAGGACATTTAGAAGCAAATAATAGAATATCACTTATGGGAGACGCTCTCATAAAACTGCTCATAGGAACTGTTTAGCGGGTGAGAAGCTGTTTAGTTTAGTCAAAGCTGAATTTGTTCTTTATTTACATGGACAGCGAGAGTCACCTGAAAAAAGTGGAAGCTCATAACACAGCATGAAGAAGAGTGCAGCTGTTCTGCACTCACAGGAATGCAGGGAACGGGAACAAGAAGATGTGTTGACGTAACATTTTAGTATTAAAAGGGATGTACAGGATAAACATTTTTTTTTTAATATTTGGAGGCTAGGGAGTGTGAAGATTTAAAAACAAACAAACAAAAAAAAACAAACATAAAAACATAATCAACTGTCCCCCACTGCTCCAGGTTCTCCCAGCTTGGTCCAGTCCTGTTGCTCCAGTGACTTGCTCCAGCAGAAGTCCCTGCCATGCATGACTACCTGTTCCATCCTGTGTCCTCTCCTTAAACAGCAGATTGGCCTCAGAGGCCAAATGTTATGGGGACTTCCACTAAAACAAGTTGCCAGAGCAGCAAGACAGACCAAGCTGGGAGACTACGGAGCATCAGGGACAGGTTTCTATATTATATTGTACAATATGTAGATGGCTCTTTGGAATACAAATATGAGATTGCCGGGTATACTGGCTTTTGTGAAAGGGTGACACAGTATGTAAAGAAATTCTTGTGAGAAGCAGCACTCTCTAGGAAGTCAGGGCAAGGTGCATGACTTCACAGGGGGCTGACTGGACCCCTCCTCAATATTCAAATGTATGAAAAAGACTGACAGGACTCCAGTAAATTTGAGCTTGCTTATGTTTAATAGAAATGTTTTTAACACTTACAATACAAAGTAAAGCTGCATGCAGTAGCTCACAAAAAAAACCCTTTATTTTACAGCTGGTAAGCATAAACAATATTTCGGCACTGAATGCCCTTCAGGCAAATTGCAGATATCAACTACTGTATTCAATAAGGGCCCGTTCACATGTACGTGCGCGTGTATTTTGGCAAAATACACATGTAAAAATAAGACTCCCATTGACGTCAATTACATTTTACACGTGTATTTTGACGTGTTTTTTTATACGTGTAAAAAAAATGTCATTGAAGTCAATGGGAGTCTTATTTTTACACGTGTATTTTTTACACATCAAAATACACGTGCATTTACTCCTTGTGAACGGGCCCTAATACAGCATCGTTTAACAAGTGACATTTTGTAAACAGAGTGTAAACATTAAATTAACATTACATGATTGATCACTTCTCAATTTACCTCAGTCCATCAGCAACATGTAGAGCTATTCTGTGCTGAAGAGTTCGAGTCAGACTATTACTGTCTTGCTGAAGCAAATGATCAAGAGAACCCTTTGGGGCAAGTTCCATTACTAGCATTCTAGGTCGAACACCTGCTGCAAGTAAACAGACTAGGCTTGGATGATGGAGGTGACTAAGCACTGTCAGTTCCTGAAAATAGGCGAGTAAAAACAAAATGTTACATGAGCATGATTTTAGTACAGTTTTAAAGTCAGTTTCAAACAACAATGGGTGAATATAGCAAGTACAGTATTATTCCACAATATCAGTCTACTGAACATCACTCAGCAGAACTCATTTTGATTCAGTGGGTGTGGCTAAACACTATAGGAAGGACTTTAAACCACTATCCATACTGATTTTTTTAATATAGATTTTTGTAATTCCATTTTCTGTATATGATTATGGATGCTGCCAATTTACCTGAGCTTCTCCTCTGTTCGGTTAACAGCATTTAGTGATATCCCTGACAGTAAAGTCAAAGCCATAGGCAGCAATACTCTGCAGCCAACTCATTAAAGTCTATGGGAGAGTTCTCTAGACAGGCTCTGTGCAGGGAGGGGAGTGTAGATAAGCTGACATAATCTAACTGATGCAAATAAAACCTCTACAGAAATGGCAAATGTCAGTCTGTTATTAGGCTCAGTAGCCAGAATGAAACTTACAAAATATAGTACTTTTAAAAAATACAGATGGTGGCATCAATTTTAATTTTAAAAACTGACAAATCTTAAATATAATTAACATAAAACTTGATTTAAAAATAGATCTTTTTGTGATACCTTCCCTTTAAAAACAGAGTACTGTGTTTACACACATGAACTGGATTCTCTGCCTCACATTTTTTGTGCATTCATATGTAATATAGTACTACATTACGGCTGTAACATGCTTATGTATTATAGGGGGTTCCCCACAAACATAACCATATTTAACCCCTTAAGGACGCAGGGTAGTCTAGGCCTTAAAGAGAATCTATCAATAGATCTATGCATTTTTCAATGTTGGAATAGCCTTTAGAAAGGCTATTCTAGTCCTAACTTCCTTCTTCTGTTCCTGTCTGCCTTTTTTGCACAAAATGATTTTTATTGATATGCAAATTAAAGGGGCTCTATCATTGGGAAAAGTAATTTTTAACTAAGCACATACTTGCATAAAAGGCTATTCCACACATACCTTTTGTATGTAAATTGCCTCAGTAGTTTTTGAATAAGTCCATTTTTAGTGATATGCTTTTAGTGATATGCTTCTCCATGTACTCTGGAAATGTCTGTGTCTGCTATGAGAGCAGAGAGATGAGTCATCAGCACAGCAGCCTCTCTGCTCTCATGCACATAGAGAATAGAGGGTGCACAGAGACACTTCCGGAGTGCACCGAGAAGGCTAATTAGCATATGAATAAAAACAGACTTATTCAAAAACTACGGAGGCAATTTACATACAAAAGGTAGGTGTTGAATAGCCTTTTTAAAGGCTAAATATGTGCTTAGCTAAAAATGACTTTTCCCAATGATAGAGCCCCTTTAAGCTCATGGAAAACTATGACAATGAATGCTGTTCGCTGCGCTTTCTTCATGAACGGGCATACTACACAGGGGCAGTATGCTCGTGTAGTTCTAAGGAGCATGCTCTGCATGCTCAACGCTCCTCAAAACTTTACTTAAAGAGGACTTTTGATGTCATTGGGGCACATGTGGTATTATACACCGCTAGAGAGCTGACAGTGCGCTGTCGGTTTTCCCATAATGTGCTCCTGGTGAAGACCAAGAGCATCGGTGCAACCGAGAGCTCTTCACTGTCAGAAGGGCATTACTGACAGTCTAGCCGGGAACGCCCTGCGTCATCACTGGGCGATAAAGAGTGCCCCCTCACAGTATAGTGCTGCAGACAGACTGTCAGGAGGTGAATCCCTGGCTAGACTGTCAGAAACACCCTTCTGACAGTGAAAAGCTCTCAGTAAATGTACTGATAGCTCTTCACCAGGGGCACATTATGGAAAAACCGACAGTGGGCTGAATAAAGCTACACATTAGTAGGAGAAGCTTTATTTTGTGGCCCCAATTCATGTATCTCAGTGTATAAATGATATGAGTGTATTAAGATATCTAGGTTTCTGTTTTTTTGGAATAGGAAGCAATCTTGAAAAAAACACCCCTTATATAGACTTTATGCATACATTAGTTCAGAGGCTCATAGGCCGATCAGATCCGTTATTGGCTCCAGTTTTCCTGCTAGGCCTGAAACCAGCTGGTCTTTCCTATGCCTCCAATAAACCACTTCAATATTTCTTGCAGTTCGATACAATTCATATAGCATGTAAAGGTACCTCAACATCAGAAATAATAAAACACATTGACTCGATTTTGCTTTTTCAAAATATCAATGCTGCCATACCCTATACTCTGATGCAATTTGATAAGGGCTAATGTCTGATAATGTTTGATCATGTCTCAGGGCTTGTCATGTTGTCAGCAATTATAAAACTTGGACAAAGAATTCAAAGCTTGATATTTGCATTATAGGTAAACAGCCCTCTTCACTTTTTATTTGTTTGATTTTCTTTACAAACATTTTTAATCTTGCAGCTTGCCTTACTAGTATCAGGTTTAATATTTTTGCTTTAAGCCTGTTTGTTCTGTTACTAATACATACTCATCTATATTTGACATTAATCTAGGGTTACGTAGCCCACTGTTGTATTGCTTACCTACTGTATCTTCTGTTTCATTCAATATATTCCTTTGAAATTAAAAATTTTAATTTTCACTTTGCATATTAATCTTTGGGGAGGAATCTTGGGTTTAAAAAGATAATAATGCCCATTGAGAAATTCCTTGAACGGTATAATTTCTAAAAATGAGGTCACTTTTTGGTGATTTTCATTGTACTGGTATTTTAAAGGCTTTGCAGATATGACCTAGCAACCGAAAACTATCAGGAGGCTGATATAGTATGATGACAGATCAGCATTAACCGGGCTCCTTACCTGTCTTAAAAGTCGTGGGGACGTATGTTTGTTGAAAATTTTCACCGCTACATCTTTACCTCTATACACAGCTCTATAGACTGATCCAAAGCCACCATCACCTAGAATTTACATTTAAAGAACATAAATACTTCAAATTGTGTCCTCACAGTCCCATTATAATGTCCATATTAAGGCTAGGGCCGCACTGGACTGTTTGTAGAACTACTAATTAATAATAATAATAAATTTTATTTATATAGCGCCAACATATTCTGCAGCGCTGTACAATTTGTACTAATTGATCTGAAGTATTTAGCTACAGCTGCATTGATTGTGTAATCATCAGTTCTGCAGCTGTCACTAAACAGTTAAAATCAGCGTTGCTACAAAAAGTTACAGCATAGTCTGTTTCTTAACTTTTTATATTCCTGCTGCAGAATACAAAATAAATGCATTAAGTCAGCAGATTTTAAACTAATAATGCTTTTTTTAATTTAAAAAAATAAATAGACTTGTTTCATCAACTATTTTTACCATTGAAAAGGTAGCAGCTTTGTCAGATAGTTGAAGGGATTGGGAACCTAAAGCAGCATTTATTGCTTATCCACAGAATAGTTAATAAAAGTATAATGGCTAGGTCCCCTGAGCCAACAGAGTGGCGAGATGCATGTGTAACCACTGCTCTATTGACTACAATGGATCAGAGAGGGAAATTGTCCCTAGAAGTACATACACAAGTGATCAGACGTGCCATTTTTCCATTCAAACAGGGTGCTAAGGGACTCTGTTCTTGTGATTGAGGGAGTCTCAACAGCAAGACCCCCGAGGATCATATTCTTATGACCTATTCTGTGGATAAGTGATAAATGCCACTCAGTGGCCAACCCCTTTAATGGTTGAATAAACTTTAGCAGCAATTGGCATACAAAAACTAGACAATTGTTGTTTGGTTCTTTCCAGAATAACAAACATTTGAAGATAATGATAACATTAAAAGCTGTAAAATACCCAGTAAATACTCAGAAGACTGGTCAAATTCAAGTTCCTCATTATTTAGCATAATGTTTCTTGGAAGATCAGCGAGGACAATATCAGGAGCAATTTGGGAGATGGGAATTGTAGATCTTGCATCTTCTGGATTCACTAACAAGTCACCTGTTTGAAATATTTGTTAAGAGTGTGACCATACATGTAATACATTTCTGAAGATAACAGAGTTTTTGTCCTTATAAGTCAAATGTTATTTCCTAACTGTGCATAGGTTGGCATTACTTAAAATACTAATTATTATTATTAATCAACTTTGCTCTTATGACCAGGGCATCAAAAACTAAAAATGTCTGGTATTAGGAAAAAAAAAAAAAACTACTATATTCAGCTGTCTATCTTCATATACAATAACAAAATGTCATAGAAAAATAATATCATTATACAGTACTGTAAGAGTCGAGATTTATTAAACTTCCATTTTACATATAAGCTCACATTTTACATTGCTCTTTCCTAAAGAGAACTCAGTACGTTGTGGCCAGTCCCTCTGGTGGTAATGCACATTCTTGTCCCTGCTGTCCCATAGGCAAAAGTAACAGGGATATTTTATGTTACCACCCTGTAAACCCATAAGAAACGCAACTATCTTAAAATCACCAATAACATCCCAATGATGAGTAGCATATTTCAGCATCTCCAACAAAGTCTTGACGTTGCTGTAGTCCTCCTTTAAGTGTACGGAGTGAGCCAAAGGAATAGACGGATACTTGTTCCCATTATGTAGCAGCACAGCCTTTAAACTTCTAGATGAGTGATCTATAAAAAGTGCCCACTCATGTGGGTTAAAGGCAATACCAATTGCAAAGAATAAACCAGTGATTTTGTGACAGTAGCACAAACCACCACGATTGCTGAAGAACCTAGCAAATGTTCGATGCCGTTTCCGCTGGTCAGCAACTTGAACACTTTCGTCCAGAAGGTTCCACTGCTTCAGTCTGGATGTCAGTAGCTCAGCATTGGACTTTGTGAGTCCCATATCTCATATCAAGTTGTTGAGATCCTTTTGATTGTGGTAGTACCTCTCCGTTTCTCCTTTACTGACACCATAGACTGGATCAGTTACATCTTCTGGTTCAAAATCTGATGTGCCACTTTCTTCTGATGATGGCTGATTTCTTTCAGGAGGTGCAGGTATGGGGAGTTCAGTGTAGTGTGGTACTGGGGCAATTGATGATGGGATCTCAGGATATCCAGTGCATTCTTGCCACTCTGACATTTGGAGGGATCGACCATGCAAAAGTAGCAGTTGGTTGAGTGGTTCGGTAGGCTCTTGCCAAATTCTTGGAATAGCAAACTTCATGGTTCTTCTTTCCCCTTGGAACCATCCCTCGAGTGTTCTTTTGCAGTTTTCACAACTTTAGTGAGGTGCCCAGGGTTTGTCCTGGTCCCCAACCTGTACTCCCAAGTATACCTTATGGGCTTCACCCATCGTGATTGATGTTCTCATTGAATATTTCTTGGCTCGCGTCTTGATGAATTCGCCATATATGTAGCAAAATCCGCAGAATGCTTACAGCCTCTTGATGCCATCTCTGCATCTAACTACTACACACTATATTTCTATGTCCTATTCAGTTACTGCACTTGCTCTCACACTATATCGCTATCCACTATCACACTATAACTGCAATCACAATAAGTACTACTGTCCAGCAGAGGTGCTTATATAGTAAACAGGCAGACGTCTAGTATATTCTACCGACGTCTAGACATGGCTAGAATGATGTAGACGTTAGAAGTTTTCAGAACAGTCTAGAATATTTCACCATCATCTAGCCATATGATATGCTTGTTAATTAAAATATAGGATTTTAAAATATCGATGTCCTGTTACCAAAAGCAAAGTTTATGAGTTGAAATTAGCGTTTAATATTCTTTTCAGATCTAAATAATCAGAAAATAACATTATTAAAACAAAGACAAAACAAAAATTAAAAATTTGTTACATAGTGTAATGAGGAGAATATATTTATTCACATCTTTTTGTGTGCCACATTTGCGTGCACATTTTTTCTAAGGCTACGGTCCACACTAGCATTCGGTGACTGGGGACTCTTTCCCCCATTCCGCTTAAAATATGCAGAGTAAAATTAAATAAAATGGTGATCAAATGATCAAAACAGATATACCCCAAAATGGTAAGAATTAGAGATGAGCGAACACTAAAATGTTCGAGGTTCGAAATTCGATTCGAACAGCCGCTCAATGTTCGTGTGTTCGAACGGGTTTCGAACCCCATTATAGTCTATGGGGAACAGATACTCGTTAAGGGGGAAACCCAAATCCGTGTCTGGAGGGTCACCAAGTCCACTAAGACAACCCAGGAAATGATGCCAACACCTCTGGAATGACACTGGGACAGCAGGGGAAGCATGTCTGGGGGCATCTAACACACCAAAGACCCTCTATTACCCCAACATCACAGCCTAACAACTACACACTTTACACACTCAATACCACCTCTCTGACAGTAGGAAAACACCTTGAAACATGTGTATTTGGCACTTGCAGTGAGGAGAGCTTGTCACCAGCAGTGAATTTGGCCCTTGTAGTAAGTTGAGGTTGGCACCAACATTTGTTTTGAAAATCAGGGTGGATTGAGCCTCTAACCAGCAGAGTTTGGGCAAATTCATGGTGGAGGGAGCCTCTAAAAACCCCAGTTTGGGCAAATTCATGGTGGAGGGAGCCTCTAAAAACCCCAGTTTGGACCAATTCATGGTGGAGGGAGCCTCTAAAAACCCCAGTTTGGACCAATTCATGGTGGAGGGAGCCTCTAAACAGCCCAGTTTGGACCAATTCATGGTGGACGGAGCCTCTAAACAGCCCAGTTTGGACCAATTCATGGTGGAGGGAGCCTCTAAAAACCCCAGTTTGGACCAACTCATGGTGGAGGGAGCCTCTAAACAGCCCAGTTTGGACCAATTCATGGTGGAGGGAGCCTCTAAAAACCCCAGTTTGGACCAATTCATGGTGGAGGGAGCCTCTAAAAACCCCAGTTTGGACCAATTCATGATGGAGGGAGCCTCTAAACAGCCCAGTTTGGGCAAATTCATGGAGAAGGGAGCCTCTAAAAACCCCCAGTTTGGACCAATTCATGGTGGAGGGAGCCTCTAAACAGCCCAGTTTGGGCAAATTCATGGTGGAGGGAGCCTCTAAACAGCCCAGTTTGGGCAAATTCATGGTGGAGGGAGCCTCTAAAAACCCCCAGTTTGGACCAATTCATGGTGGAGGGAGCCTCTAAAAACCCTAGTTTGGACCAATTCATGGTGGAGGGAGCCTCTAAACAGCCCAGTTTGGGCAAATTCATGGTGGAGGGAGCCTCTAAACAGCCCAGTTTGGGCAAATTCATGGTGGAGGGAGCCTCTAAAAACCCCAGTTTGGACCAATTCATGGTGGAGGGAGCCTCTAAAAACCCCAGTTTGGACCAATTCATGGTGGAGGGAGCCTCTAAACAGCCCAGTTTGGACCAATTCATGGTGGAGGGAGCCTCTAAAACCCCCAGTTTGGACCAATTCATGGTGGAGGGAGCCTCTAAAAACCCCAGTTTGGACCAATTCATGGTGGAGGGAGCCTCTAAACAGCCCAGTTTGGGCAAATTCATGGTGGAGGGAGCCTCTAAACAGCCCAGTTTGGACCAATTCATGGTGGAGGGAGCCTCTAAACAGCCCAGTTTGGGCAAATTCATGGTGGAGGGAGCCTCTAAACGGCCCAGTTTGGGCAAATTCATGGTGGAGGGAGCCTCTAAAAACCCCAGTTTGGACCAATTCATGGTGGAGGGAGCCTCTAAAAACCCCAGTTTGGACCAATTCATGGTGGAGGGAGCCTCTAAAAACCCCAGTTTGGACCAATTCATGATGGAGGGAGCCTCTAAACAGCCCAGTTTGGACCAATTCATGGTGGAGAGAGCCTCTAAAAACCCCAGTTTGGACCAATTCATGGTGGAGGGAGCCTCTAAACAGGCCAGTTTGGGCAAATGCATGGTGGAGGGAGCCTCTAAACAGGCCAGTTTGGGCAAATTCATGGTGGAGGGAGCCTCTAACAAGCCCAGTTTGGACCAATTCATGGTGGAGGGAGCCTCTAAACAGCCCAGTTTGGGCAAATTCATGGTGGAGGGAGCCTCTAAACAGCCCAGTTTGGGCAAATTCATGGTGGAAGGAGCCTCTAAAAACCCCCAGTTTGGACCAATTCATGGTGGAGGGAGCCTCTAAAAACCCTAGTTTGGACCAATTCATGGTGGAGGGAGCCTCTAAACAGCCCAGTTTGGGCAAATTCATGGTGGAGGGAGCCTCTAAACAGCCCAGTTTGGGCAAATTCATGGTGGAGGGAGCCTCTAAAAACCCCAGTTTGGACCAATTCATGGTGGAGGGAGCCTCTAAAAACCCCAGTTTGGACCAATTCATGGTGGAGGGAGCCTCTAAACAGCCCAGTTTGGACCAATTCATGGTGGAGGGAGCCTCTAAAAACCCCAGTTTGGACCAATTCATGGTGGAGGGAGCCTCTAAACAGCCCAGTTTGGACCAATTCATGGTGGAGGGAGCCTCTAAAAACCCCAGTTTGGACCAATTCATGGTGGAGGGAGCCTCTAAAAACCCCAGTTTGGACCAATTCATGGTGGAGGGAGCCTCTAAACAGCCCAGTTTGGGCAAATTCATGGTGGAGGGAGCCTCTAAACAGCCCAGTTTGGACCAATTCATGGTGGAGGGAGCCTCTAAACAGCCCAGTTTGGGCAAATTCATGGTGGAGGGAGCCTCTAAACGGCCCAGTTTGGGCAAATTCATGGTGGAGGGAGCCTCTAAAAACCCCAGTTTGGACCAATTCATGGTGGAGGGAGCCTCTAAAAACCCCAGTTTGGACCAATTCATGGTGGAGGGAGCCTCTAAAAACCCCAGTTTGGACCAATTCATGATGGAGGGAGCCTCTAAACAGCCCAGTTTGGACCAATTCATGGTGGAGAGAGCCTCTAAAAACCCCAGTTTGGACCAATTCATGGTGGAGGGAGCCTCTAAACAGGCCAGTTTGGGCAAATGCATGGTGGAGGGAGCCTCTAAACAGGCCAGTTTGGGCAAATTCATGGTGGAGGGAGCCTCTAACCAGCCCAGTTTGGACCAATTCATGGTGGAGGGAGCCTCTAAAAACCCCAGTTTGGACCACTTCATGGTGGAGGGAGCCTCTAAACAGCCCAGTTTGGGCAAATTCATGGTGGAGGGAGCCTCTAAACAGCCCAGTTTGGGTAAATTCATGGTGGAGGGAGCCTCTAAAAACCCCCAGTTTGGACCAATTCATGGTGGAGGGAGCCTCTAAAAACCCCAGTTTGGACCAATTCATGGTGGAGGGAGCCTCTAAACAGCCCAGTTTGGGCAAATTCATGGTGGAGGGAGCCTCTAAAAACCCCCAGTTTGGACCAATTCATGGTGGAGGGAGCCTCTAAAAACCCCAGTTTGGACCAATTCATGGTGGAGGGAGCCTCTAAACAGCTCAGTTTGGACCAATTCATGGTGGAGGGAGCCTCTAAAAACCCCAGTTTGGACCAATTCATGGTGGAGGGAGCCTCTAAAAACCCCAGTTTGGACCAATTCATGGTGGAGGGAGCCTCTAAACAGCCCAGTTTGGGCAAATTCATGGTGGAGGGAGCCTCTAAAAACCCCCAGTTTGGACCAATTCATGGTGGAGGGAGCCTCTAAAAACCCCAGTTTGGACCAATTCATGGTGGAGGGAGCCTCTAAACAGCCCAGTTTGGACCAATTCATGGTGGAGGGAGCCTCTAAAAACCCCAGTTTGGACCAATTCATGGTGGAGGGAGCCTCTAAAAACCCCAGTTTGGACCAATTCATGGTGGAGGGAGCCTCTAAACAGGCCAGTTTGGGCAAATTCATGGTGGAGGGAGCCTCTAAACAGGCCAGTTTGGGCAAATTCATGGTGGAGGGAGCCTCTAACCAGCCCAGTTTGGACCAATTCATGGTGGAGGGAGCCTCTAAAAACCCCAGTTTGGACCAATTCATGGTGGAGGGAGCCTCTAAACAGCCCAGTTTGGGCAAATTCATGGTGGAGGGAGCCTCTAAAAACCCCCAGTTTGGACCAATTCATGGTGGAGGGAGCCTCTAAAAACCCCAGTTTGGACCAATTCATGGTGGAGGGAGCCTCTAAACAGCTCAGTTTGGGCAAATTCATGGTGGAGGGAGCCTCTAAAAACCCCAGTTTGGACCAATTCATGGTGGAGGGAGCCTCTAAAAACCCCAGTTTGGACCAATTCATGGTGGAGGGAGCCTCTAAACAGCCCAGTTTGGGCAAATTCATGGTGGAGGGAGCCTCTAAACAGCCCAGTTTGGGCAAATTCATGGTGGAGGGAGCCTCTAAACAGCCCAGTTTGGGCAAATTCATGGTGGAGGGAGCCTCTAAAAACCCCCAGTTTGGACCAATTCATGGTGGAGGGAGCCTCTAAAAACCCCAGTTTGGACCAATTCATGGTGGAGGGAGCCTCTAAACAGCCCAGTTTGGGCAAATTCATGGTGGAGGGAGCCTCTAAACAGCCCAGTTTGGGCAAATTCATGGTGGAGGGAGCCTCTAAAAACCCCAGTTTGGACCAATTCATGGTGGAGGGAGCCTCTAAAAACCCCAGTTTGGACCAATTCATGGTGGAGGGAGCCTCTAAACAGCCCAGTTTGGGCCAATTCATGGTGGAGGGAGCCTCTAAACAGGCCAGTTTGGGCAAATTCATGGTGGAGGGAGCCTCTAACCAGCCCAGTTTGGACCAATTCATGGTGGAGGGAGCCTCTAAAAACCCCAGTTTGGACCAATTCATGGTGGAGGGAGCCTCTAAACAGCCCAGTTTGGGCAAATTCATGGTGGAGGGAGCCTCTAAAAAACCCCAGTTTGGACCAATTCATGGTGGAGGGAGCCTCTAAAAACCCCAGTTTGGACCAATTCATGGTGGAGGGAGCCTCTAAACAGCTCAGTTTGGGCAAATTCATGGTGGAGGGAGCCTCTAAAAACCCCAGTTTGGACCAATTCATGGTGGAGGGAGCCTCTAAAAACCCCAGTTTGGACCAATTCATGGTGGAGGGAGCCTCTAAAAACCCCAGTTTGGACCAATTCATGATGGAGGGAGCCTCTAAACAGCCCAGTTTGGGCAAATTCATGGTGGAGGGAGCCTCTAAAAACCCCCAGTTTGGACCAATTCATGGTGGAGGGAGCCTCTAAAAACCCCAGTTTGGACCAATTCATGGTGGAGGGAGCCTCTAAAAACCCCAGTTTGGACCAATTCATGGTGGAGGGAGCCTCTAAAAACCCCAGTTTGGACCAATTCATGGTGGAGGGAGCCTCTAAAAACCCCAGTTTGGACCAATTCATGGTGGAGGGAGCCTCTAAACAGCCCAGTTTGGGCAAATTCATGGTGGAGGGAGCCTCTAAACAGCCCAGTTTGGGCAAATTCATGGTGGAGGGAGCCTCTAAAAACCCCAGTTTGGACCAATTCATGGTGGAGGGAGCCTCTAAAAACCCCAGTTTGGACCAATTCATGATGGAGGGAGCCTCTAAACAGCCCAGTTTGGACCAATTCATGGTGGAGAGAGCCTCTAAAAACCCCAGTTTGGGCAAATTCATGGTGGAGGGAGCCTCTAAACAGGCCAGTTTGGGCAAATTCATGGTGGAGGGAGCCTCTAACCAGCCCAGTTTGGACCAATTCATGGTGGAGGGAGCCTCTAAAAACCCCAGTTTGGACCAATTCATGGTGGAGGGAGCCTCTAAACAGCCCAGTTTGGACCAATTCATGGTGGAGGGAGCCTCTAAAAACCCCAGTTTGGACCAATTCATGGTGGAGGGAGCCGCTAAACAGCCCAGTTTGGACCAATTCATGGTGGAGGGAGCCTCTAACCAGCAGAGTTGGTGGAAATCAGGGTGGAGGGAGCCTCTAACCAGCAGAGTTGTGGGAAAGCAGGGTGGAGGGAGCCTCTAACCAGCAGAGTTGGGGGAAATCAGGGTGGAGGGAGCCTAGTATTAGCAGAATTGTGCAACGCTTATGGTGGATGAGTATGAGGATGCGGAGGAATTGGAGAGGTTGAGTACAGACATGGAGTTTCATGTTGGGGTGCTTTACACAGGTGGGCCCAAAAATGAAGGCTCTATCCAGTGGTGGTTCATTTTTATCAAAGTGAGCCGGTCGGCACTCTCAGCTGACAGACGGGTGCGCTTGTCAGTGATGATGCCACCGGCTGCACTGAACACCCTCTCAGATAGGACGCTGGCGGCAGGACAGGACAGCACCTCCAAGGCATATAGGGCAAGTTCAAGCCACAGGTCCAACTTCGACACCCAATACGTGTAGGGCGCAGAGGGGTCGGAGAGGACAGGGCTGTGGTCGGAAAGGTATTCCCGCAACATGCGCCTATACTTCTCAAGCCTGGTGACACTAGGACCCTCCGTGGCGGCACTTTGGCGAGGGGGTGCCATCAAGGTGTCCCAGACCTTAGACAGTGTGCCCCTCGTTTGTGTGGACCGGTGAGAACTTGGTTGCCTACTGGAGGAACTGCCCTCCCTGCCGCCAACGTCACATGCTGGAAACATCTCCATCATATTCTGCACCAATTGCCTGTGGCAAGCATTGATGCGATTGGCCCTCCCCTCTACCGGAATAAAAGACGAGATGTTGTTTTTATACCGGGGGTCAAGGATAGCAAAGATCCAGTACTGGTTGTCCTCCATGATTTTGACAATACGCTTGTCGGTTGTAAAGCACCCCAACATGAACTCAGCCATGTCTGCCACAGTGTTAGTTGGCATGACTCCTCTGGCCCCACTGGAAAGTTCAATCTCCATTTCCTCCTCATCCTCCATGTCTACCCATCCGCGCTGCAACAATGGGACGATTCGAAGTTGCCCGGAAGCCTCCTGTATCACCATCACATCATCGGACAACTCTTCTTCCTCCTCCTCCTCCTCCTCCTCCATTAAACACAGTGAAGCGGACAGATGTGTGGACCTACTCTCCAGCTGTGACGGATCAGATGCTATCCCTAACTCCTCTGTGTGATCTGAGTTATCCCTGATGTCAATCAGGGATTCTCTCAGAACACACAAGAGCGGGATTGTAAGGCTCACCATCGCATCCTCAGAGCTCACCCTCCTTGTGGACTCCTCAAACACCCGTAGGATGTCACAAAGGTCTCTCATCCATGGCCATTCATGGATGAGAAACTGAGGCAGCTGACTTTGTGGCACCCTAGGGTTTTGTAGCTGGTATTCCATCAAAGGTCTCTGCTGCTCAACTACTCTATTCAACATCTGAAACGTTGAGTTCCAGCGTGTGGGGATGTCGCACAAAAGCCGGTGTTGTGGCACATGCAGGCGTTGCTGGAGAGATTTTAAGCTAGCAGCGGCTACTGTCGACTTGCGAAAGTGGGCGCACATGCGCCGCACTTTCACCAGTAGCTCTGGAACATTGGGGTAGCTCTTTAGGAAACGTTGCACCACTAGGTTGAAGACGTGGGCCAGGCATGGAACATGTTGGAGTCCGGCAAGCTCCAGAGCTGCTACTAGGTTCCGGCCGTTATCACAAACGACCATGCCTGGGCCCAGGTGCAGCGGCTCAAACCATATTGCCGTCTCATCGAGGAGGGCATCCCTCACCTCGGAGGCAGTGTGCTGTCTGTCCCCCAAGCTGATCAGCTTCAGCACAGCCTGCTGACGTCTACCAACGCCAGTGCTGCAACGTTTCCAACTCGTAGCTGGGGTCAATCTAACAGCGGAGGAGGAGGCGGTGGCGGAGGAGGAGGCGGTGGCGGAGGAGGAGGCGGTAGAGGAGGAGGAGGAGGGGGGTGTTCTTCTCGTGTCCCTGCCAGGAATGTTAGGCGGGGAGACGAGGTACACCGGGCCAGTTTGGGAAGCAGTCCCAGCCTCAACTACATTCACCCAGTGTGCCGTCAGTGAAATGTAGCGTCCCTGTCCGCATGCACTTGTCCACGCGTCAGTGGTCAAGTGGACCTTTGTGCAAAGCGCGGAACTAAGGGCCCGCCTGATGTTGAGTGACACGTGCTGGTGCAAGGCGGGGACGGCACACCGGGAGAAGTAGTGACGGCTAGGGACGGCATAGCGAGGTGCCGCAGTTGCCATCAGGTCCAGGAAGGCGGGAGTTTCAACAAGCCGGAACGTCAACATCTCCTGGGCCAGCAGTTTAGCGATGTTGGCGTTCAAGGCTTGCGCGTGTGGGTGGTTAGCAGTGTATTTCTGCCGCCGCTCCAATGTCTGAGAGATGGTGGGTTGTTGTAAAGAAGCGCCTGATGGTGCCTTTGATGGTGCAGGAGAAGGAGATAAGACAGGAACAGGGGAGGATGAGGGAGAAGTCAACAAAGTGGCGGAGGCAGATGAAGTGGTGTCCTGGCTCGTCCTCTGGAGTGCATCGCCAGCACAGTCAGCAGTGGCAGTGGCAGAGGCAGTGGCAGTGGCGTGAACGGCAGGCGGCCTTTGTCCTGCCGTTGCTGCCTGCCACTGATTCCAGTGCTTGGATTCCAAATGAAGGCGCATTGAAGTGGTGGACAGGTTGCTCTTCTCAGAGCCCCTAATCAATTTCGAGAGGCAAATTGTGCAGACAACACTATATCTGTCCTCGGCGCATTCCTTGAAAAAACTCCACACCTTCGAGAAACGTGCCCTCGAGGTGGGAGTTTTTCGGGGCTGGGTACGAACTGGAACATCTTGGGAGATTCCGGGTGTGGCCTGGCTTCGCCTAAGCTGCTGACCTCTGCCTCTGCCTCTAGCTACCCTTTTTGGTGCTGCACTTGCCTCAACATCCACACTACTTTCCCCGCTTGACATCCCCCCTGTCCAGGTCGGGTCAGTGTCCTCATCATCCACCACTTCCTCTTCCAACTCCTGTCTCATCTCCTCCTCCCGCACAATGCGCCGGTCAACTGGATGCCCTGACGGCAACTGCGTCACATCATCGTCGATGAGGGTGGGTTGCTGGTCATCCACCACCAAATCGAACGGAGATGGAGGAGACTCTAGTGTTTGAGCATCTGGACACAGATGCTCCTCTGTTAGGTTCGTGGAATCGTGACGTGGAGAGGCAGGTTGAGGGACAATGAAAGGAGCGGAGAACAGCTCTGGGGAGCAGGGACAGTTGGGGTTATTGTTCTGTGAAGCTTGGGAATTTTGGGAGGAAGGAGGACAAGACTGTTGGGTAATAGGAGGAGAGGAGGCAGAGTCTGACTGGCTGCAGGACAATGTGCTGTAAGCGTTCTCTGACAGCCATTGCAAGACCTGTTCCTGGTTCTCGGGCCTACTAAGGTTTGTACCCTGCAGTTTAGTTAATGTGGCAAGCAACCCTGGCACTGTGGAGTGGCGCAATGCTTGCTGCCCCACAGGAGTAGGCACGGGACGCCCTGTGGCTTCACTGCTACCTTGCTCCCCAGAACCATTCCCCCGACCTCGCCCACGGCCTCGTCCACGTCCCTTTCCGGGAGCCTTGCGCATTTTGAATTCCCAGTTAGAAATTGGCACTATATACCAGTAGCAAAAATTGTGGGTGCACGTAACCCCAATATATTCTTTGAATTCCCAGTCAGACAATGGCACTATATACCAGTAGTAAAAATTGTGGGTGCACGTAACCCCAATATATTCTTTGAATTCCCAGTCAGACAATGGCACTGTATACCAGTAGTAAAAATTGTGGGTGCACGTAACCCCAATATATTCTTTGAATTCCCAGTCAGACAATGGCACTATATACCAGTAGCAAGAAATGAGGGTATTTATAACCCCAATATATTCTTTGAATTCCCAGTCAGACAATGGCACTGTATACCAGTAGTAAAAATTGTGGGTGCACGTAACCCCAATATATTCTTTGAATTACCAGTCAGAAACTGGCACTATATGGCAGTAGCAAGAAATGAGGGTATTTATAACCCCAATATATTCTTTGAATTCCCAGTCAGACAATGGCACTGTATACCAGTAGTAAAAATTGTGGGTGCACGTAACCCCAATATATTCTTTGAATTACCAGTCAGAAACTGGCACTATATGGCAGTAGCAAGAAATGAGGGTATTTGTAACCCCAATATATTCTTTGAATTCCCAGTCAGAAACTGGCACTGTATACCAGTAGTAAAAATTGTGGGTGCACGTAACCCCAATATATTCTTTGAATTCCCAGTCAGACAATGGCACTATATACCAGTAGTAAAAATTGTGGGTGCACGTAACCCCAATATATTCTTTGAATTCCCAGTCAGACAATGGCACTGTATACCAGTAGTAAAAATTGTGGGTGCACGTAACCCCAATATATTCTTTGAATTCCCAGTCAGACAATGGCACTATATACCAGTAGCAAGAAATGAGGGTATTTATAACCCCAATATATTCTTTGAATTCCCAGTCAGACAATGGCACTGTATACCAGTAGTAAAAATTGTGGGTGCACGTAACCCCAATATATTCTTTGAATTACCAGTCAGAAACTGGCACTGTATACCAGTAGTAAAAATTGTGGGTGCACGTAACCCCAATATATTCTTTGAATTACCAGTCAGAAACTGGCACTATATGGCAGTAGCAAGAAATGAGGGTATTTGTAACCCCAATATATTCTTTGAATTACCAGTCAGACAATGGCACTGTATAACAGTAGTAAAAATTGTGGGTGCACGTAACCCCAATATATTCTTTGAATTCCCAGTCAGAAACTGGCACTATATGGCAGTAGCAAGAAATGAGGGTATTTATAACCCCAATATATTCTTTGAATTCCCAGTCAGACAATGGCACTGTATACCAGTAGTAAAAATTGTGGGTGCACGTAACCCCAATATATTCTTTGAATTACCAGTCAGAAACTGGCACTATATGGCAGTAGCAAGAAATGAGGGTATTTGTAACCCCAATATATTCTTTGAATTCCCAGTCAGACAATGGCACTGTATACCAGTAGTAAAAATTGTGGGTGCACGTAACCCCAATATATTCTTTGAATTCCCAGTCAGAAACTGGCACTATATGGCAGTAGCAAGAAATGAGGGTATTTATAACCCCAATATATTCTTTGAATTCCCAGTCAGACAATGGCACTGTATACCAGTAGTAAAAATTGTGGGTGCACGTAACCCCAATATATTCTTTGAATTACCAGTCAGAAACTGGCACTATATGGCAGTAGCAAGAAATGAGGGTATTTGTAACCCCAATATATTCTTTGAATTACCAGTCAGAAACTGGCACTGTATACCAGTAGTAAAAATTGTGGGTGCACGTAACCCCAATATATTCTTTGAATTCCCAGTCAGACAATGGCACTATATACCAGTAGCAAGAAATGAGGGTATTTATAACCCCAATATATTCTTTGAATTCCCAGTCAGACAATGGCACTGTATACCAGTAGTAAAAATTGTGGGTGCACGTAACCCCAATATATTCTTTGAATTCCCAGTCAGAAACTGGCACTATATGGCAGTAGCAAGAAATGAGGGTATTTATAACCCCAATATATTCTTTGAATTCCCAGTCAGACAATGGCACTGTATACCAGTAGTAAAAATTGTGGGTGCACGTAACCCCAATATATTCTTTGAATTACCAGTCAGAAACTGGCACTATATGGCAGTAGCAAGAAATGAGGGTATTTGTAACCCCAATATATTCTTTGAATTCCCAGTCAGAAACTGGCACTGTATACCAGTAGTAAAAATTGTGGGTGCACGTAACCCCAATATATTCTTTGAATTACCAGTCAGAAACTGGCACTATATGGCAGTAGCAAGAAATGAGGGTATTTGTAACCCCAATATATTCTTTGAATTCCCAGTCAGAAACTGGCACTGTATACCAGTAGTAAAAATTGTGGGTGCACGTAACCCCAATATATTCTTTGAATTACCAGTCAGAAACTGGCACTATATGGCAGTAGCAAGAAATGAGGGTATTTGTAACCCCAATATATTCTTTGAATTCCCAGTCAGAAACTGGCACTGTATACCAGTAGTAAAAATTGTGGGTGCACGTAACCCCAATATATTCTTTGAATTCCCAGTCAGACAATGGCACTATATACCAGTAGCAAAAATTGTGGGTGTATATAGCCCCAATTCTATTGCTAGGGGACTTGCAGGGTATTTCTGAGGTGAAGGTGGGGGGGCACACCGTTGGAACGGTGATTTGGGGTGTATATATGGGGTATACGGGAATACACTGTCAGTGTGTTCCATTCAGGATCCTGGGAAAGCTGGGTTGCGGCGATTGAGCCCGTCAGTGCCACGTTACACTGACAAGCTTCTCCCTGGAATTGAAGTTATATGTAAGCCCAATATATTCTTTGAATTCCCAGTGAGACAATGGCACTATATGGCAGTAGCAAAAATAGTGGGTGTATATAGCCCCAATTCTATTGCTAGGGGACTTGCAGGGTATTTCTGGGGTGAAGGTGGGGGGGCACACCGTTGGAACGGGTATCGGGGGTATATATCGGGTATACGGGAATACACTGACAGTGTATTCCATTCAGGATCCTGGGAAAGCTGGGTTGCGGCGATTGAGCCCGTCAGTGCCACGTTACACTGACAAGCTTCTCCCTGGAATTTAGCTCTTACAAGAGCTGTTGTGGTTGTCTTCTCCTTCCTATCCTAGCCTGTCCCTGCCTACCCAGAATCTAAGCCCTAGCTAGCTGGACGGAAACCTCCGTCCTCGGTGAATTGCAAGCTCAGAATGACGCGAACCTGGGCGGCGCTGTTCTTTTAAATTGGAGGTCACATGTTTTCGGCAGCCAATGGGTTTTGCCTACTTTTCTCAACGTCACCGGTGTCGTAGTTCCTGTCCCACCTACCCTGCGCTGTTATTGGAGCAAAAAAGGCGCCAGGGAAGGTGGGAGGGGAATCGAGTAATGGCGCACTTTACCACGCGGTGTTCGATTCGATTCGAACATGCCGAACAGCCTAATATCCGATCGAACATGAGTTCGATAGAACACTGTTCGCTCATCTCTAGTAAGAATTAAAACTACATTTTGTGCTACAAAATAAAACACACTTTAAACAGCTCCTGCTGTGTAAACCAGAATGTCTTACAATATGAAAAAGAAATTATGAGAATGCAGAAGATATTGTATTGTAGTATAGTTACTACACAGGAAAAAATGACTAAAGAGGTATTGTCACCTCCACCTCTAAACATGTCGCTAAAACAATATTTTCAGTTATAAAGCATTTAATAAATGAATAGTACATATGCGGCCTCCCTGCCTGGAATCCGTTTCTTTTTTGCACAGACACCACATACGGACACCGGCGGTTACTTTTAAAAACCCATTCAAATGAATGGGTGTTTTGTTTTGTTTTTTAAAATGTAGATTGTGAGACCCACATAGAGCTCACAATGTACATTTTTTCCCTATCAGTATGTCTTTTTGGAATATGGGATGGAAATCCATGTAAACACGGGGAGAACATACAAACTCCTTGCAGATGGTTTTATGCCCTTGGCGGGATTTGAACACCAGGACTCCAGCGCTGCAAGGCTGCAGTGCTAACCACTGAGCCACAGTGTGGCCCCAAATGGGTTTTAAAGATGAGCACCAGCAAGTCGTTCCCTGTCAGTTTCCCCGGGGGTTTAGGACGGAAACCCCGGCGTGGACAGCAGCTGTCGTGTAAACCCAGCCTAAAACTTTCTACCCTCACCTCTCCATAGAATTCTGTGTGTGAGTTGTATATGAAAGCAAATCTCTATGTAAAGAAACAATGTGAGAAGAGAGAAACTTAATAAGCAGAGAAGGAAACAGATTTCTTTAATAAGGTTTCTTAAAGTCACCTGTACTATTCCTTTACAAACAGTTGTTTTATACCCACAGCTATTATTTTGGCACACTGAAATGTTTTACCCAATCATTTCCTGATCTATCTTGGTCCATGATGTAAATTTTTGAAACTGGTGTTTTTTCCCCGCCCATGCCACTTTACCAAATGGGCATGGCAAGGGCGTGCCGGAGCAGGGCCATCTGAGTCCATAATTTTCAACACAAAACTGGCATAAATTAAAACAATAGCTGGTGCAGATTTTAGTTCAGATGCACAGCCCAGAATAAGCTGTATCTTATTTATGAGGCGACAAACACACTGACATTGCAGGAGATATGACTGATGACACCAGTTTTGACTGATGACACCAATATGATTTATGACACCAGTTTTCATAAATCTTCTAAGTCTCCTCAAGTCTTTACAGTTCATTGTCTAGGTTATAAACCATCTCTCTTATCTATTTCTAGTGGACAGGATGATGACTCAGTCCTTGTTCCCAGTCACCTATATTCTCTTCCCTTTATTGCTCTCTCTGTTTTTAGCTGCTGAGCCCTGATAATGGCTAGGACAGTGCCTCACATTAGTGCTTATGTAAATTTCAGAAACAACTGCACAATTTACAACAAGCATTCTGTTTTTTTTTTGTTTGTTTTTTTGGAAGTATTCTGTCTGAGCCAGAAACCAGGAAGTTGAGAGGAGAGCAGAACGTAAATCCTGAGATGAAAAAAACTAACAAAAACCTTTAATACAAATAAGAATAGTAGCAATATTGAAGTGATGGTTACCTTCTTCAGCTTTCACCAGTAGATCAGATAGTAGAATTTTCTTATGTTCCTGGCCATCATCAAAGCTGTACAGAACCCACTTTTTTAACAATGTTTCTCCTTCCCCAGAAATATCAGTTTCCAGCAAACCAGGGAACCACTCCTCCATTAGTGAATCAATATGATCTACAACCTGTCCCAGCAGAATGCAACCTAAAGTAAAAATTAGTAAGGATAACAAGAACTGAATTATTAACTATATTAAAAATATATATTAAAAATCAACAGTTTTCATTTTTATTTGGAGTTCTTTTTATTTGTTTTTCTTCAACCCCCTTTGCGTTATCATGATTCTGTCAACCCTCTAAATGAATATAAGAATAAAGCCTAACACAATTGAAAATAAGACATTTCATACTTGACTGCGAAAATGTATCTTGTATATCATTTTAAACATTTACTCTCTAAGAGTGATATGTTCTTAATATGACTTATGTCTATACTAGCAATTAGTGTAACTTGTTGCAGGTAGTACAAGAGATGTATGGACACTAGCATTTTCATATCATCTTCATAGGGCCTGACTGAATGTGCTTACATTTAGTGATTACCGCTGTTTTATTTAAAAACAAATCCAAATAAAGTACAAAACTACATTACCTTAAGTTGTTACAGCTTTTAACTATGAAGTCTTTCTGCAATACATGGCAAGTGTGACATCTACTAAACAACAAACAAAAAACATAAATTTACCTTTTCTACAGGATGGAACTGTGATTTTCAAAAAACTATTCGGACTGCTGTGTAGACTTGTCGATTCCACTAAACAGTATGCTTCAGGAGACCAATTTAGATAGATGCCTTGCCTCCAGTACATCCTGTTTGGCCTCTGGACTCTTTCTGTTGTTTTTGTAAAGAAATCAAAAAGTTTTATAACATGCATATATACAGACACACAAACACACACACGTTTGGGTCCACATAGGGAAGTGAAAAATGGAGAGCCTATCCGCTAGAAAAGCAGTTACCCATGGACCTCATAGACTTTTATGGGGTCCGCAGGATGTCCATGGAGTTTCTGAAACCGGCAGAGAGAAAAGTCCTCTGTGCAAAGTTAAAAGCAGCACCTATTCTTTCTGAAAACTAGTGATGGTTCCAATTCATAATATTAATCTTTTTTACAAAGTGGCAACATATTCAGCAGCCCTTTACAATTCACAGTGAAATGTGGATCTAAATAATACTTAAAGAGCGTTTCCCTTTGAACATAACCATTGGTTGCCAATGGATACGACCATGTATGCAGGAACTTTCTCTACTCTGAAACCCAGCCATGATATCCTTACTGCAGCTGGGTTGTCTTCTCATACATGTAGTGTCCATGCGATAACCTGTTCACAATAAGGAAATCATGGCCTGGTTTCTGACAAATGCAGACCATAGAACGTTCCTGCAATAATGGTCATAGCAACCAATCAAGACAGCAAACTAAGATGGTTAGATCATCATTTAGATGGTTGGATAAAATTTAATCATTTATTTTTGCAAGGATTTTAACATTTAATTACCAACAAATCTAAATATGGTTATGCTCTAGGAGGGAATATCCCCTTAAGGTCATTATCAAATGATATATCTTCTTTGAAACAACATACACTATTGGCCAGACTGCATACTGCACTAAAACACATGCACAGACAACACCGTAATCACCGTAATACTGTATAAAGCTGAGGCTCACCCTGGTATGCATCATTTGAATCAAGTTTTAGCAGACACATTTTAGTAGACAACAAATAAATAGGAGTATTGCACACCTCGTCCAGACAGCATGTAGGAAGACACTTCCAAAAGCCTGTTGATGAGCCTGGACCAAAATCCCATTGGAAAATATGACATTTCATACAGTCTTATGATGACCTCTGAATTTTCACAGTGGGGTAATTCAATCACGGGTCGGTGGTCAGATAAACTGCAAAGTATGAAATAGTTTCATAACATTAAAATCAAGACCAACAGACAGGTTTTATTATATCAATAACTTTCTATACCAATGCAATATATCTTCAAACTTTCAAAGGACTGAAACAGGGCCAGAATCTGCAGTGAATTTAGATACTGTAACTCTGACTACTTCCACTTTGCCCATTCCTATTCATGTTCTACACAGTACAATTCTCCTTTACTGGTCCGAACATAGTTTTATGTCTCATTGTGCCAACCACACAGTATATTATCTCACTGTAGTTCCTACGATGTACTACCCCTCACGTTATAATGTGGGGGTCACATCAAAGGGGAAATTATAAAGTTGTCCTTAATATAATGTCCCCCGTAATATGGCTGCCACTGTATAATGTACCGCTAAATATGCCCCCACATGATAAAATCACCCTGAATATGCCCCCATACTATACCGCCATCTTCCTGGTACCCCAACAGAAATATTCACTTTCCCCATCCCCTTGTAGTCCTCTGCTTCAGAGAGAATCAGGTGAGATGTAGCGACGTCACTACATTATACCTGCTGCTCACCAACACACCGGAAGCAGAGACAGGAAGTGAATAGTGAAGCAGACGGCTACCTACTTTACCATTGTATTCAACTTATATGCATCTTCCAGATGTCAAGCCATACATTCCGCCACCCAGGACAGTTCCTAGAATGGAGACTGTCCTGCTGAATCTGTTGTGATGTACTAAAAATATATTGTATTTGTATGTTTTTGTCCACAAATGAACACATATTCAGCCAACCAATACACATCTTATTTCAAAAGCATGCACAAGCAGTTCCAATGAAGAGTGTCACCATTGATACCTGCTAGGAATAAGAAGTTGCTCTTCACCCAGGGGTAAAGCTATCTGAAACTTCTCCAGCAGCTTAAAATACTGTGAAATATAATTTTTAGGGAACTTTTTTTTCTTGAAAAGAAATTTTTCCACATCCACACAGTGGATAATACCCTTGGGATATCTCTGACATCCTTCAACTTTTACGGTCAAAATCTGTAAAATACAAAATTTTAACATTTTAAAAGTAAACCCCACATTTTGGTTTTCAGCAAAATAACATCTTTTGTAAATATCTTAATATGAACATTAAATTTGTATAAAGACTCTGGAGTTACAAACAAATTTTAAGAGATAAGCAGTGAAATCTGCATGTTAAAATAAAGAAGTTTGCGTAAAATAGATTCAAAATAGAATAATAAAAACCTGTGCCATTATTTTACAGAGCCACTCAGGGTCCACAAAATAAAGATCTCGAAGCTGTAGAGCAGGGTCCTCAAAGTGTAGTAACACTCCTGTCAAAATATAAATGAAGAACAAGTGTTCAGAAAATGTGGACACAATATTATTTTCTCATTGTTAAAATTAACAGACTAAAAAGATTAGATTTTTTTGCTTTGACCCTCAGTATTTTATCCTGACCATTTTAAAATAAGTGCTGTATAAACAACTATAAGACTCCTGTGAGGATCAACATGGGTGGTTTCCTCCATTAAAGAAGTTTCCATCTTCTTTAAGACACTAGCGGATTTTGCATTTAGTTTTTTTTTTATTGAGGTTCTATCAGGAGATGGTGCCGTACACCTTATGGGTGAATAAAACACCTCATGTTGGTGCTGTCATTATTTTTTCCAATACTAGGTTAACACCAGCGTTCGGTTTCCGTTCGGGGACCCCCTGAATGGAAACCTAATTTGCTTAAAAAAAAAAAACTGTTACCCATTGAAACCTGCAGACCCCATAGACTATAATGGAGTCCACCGGGTTTCCACCCCAAAAAAATGGGCTCATGGACAGAAACCCCAAATTCAAAATAAAGATAGCACAGGTCCAATTTTCTCCTTCCTGCAGCGTCCACTTCTGGCTTTGACTCAAAAAATTACATCATGAACTGCAGTGGCATTTTTCAAAAAACAAAAAATGCATTGTGTAAAAATATACTAAAAAAATAAGAAAATGAAATGCAAAAAAGCAATTGAGGAAGTTGATGCACTGGGGAAAACCTCCAGGTCCCTGTAATGTGCTCAGTAATAAGGTTGTAGCAGTTGAATACACTTGGGGTGTGGTAGACTCACTTTAGCTTGCTTCTGTAGCAGGCAATGTGTACAGACAAACATACAATATATATGAGATCACTAAATTACCAGATTCATTTAGGAAATGAACTGCATGTTGTAGTTCAGGCTCATCTAAATCCAGCTGGTTTTCTTGTACGATACTTTGGAGCCTCTTGTGGTTGATAACAGGAAATTCAACAGGTGCAGTTTTTCTTTCAATCAGAATTCTGTTCTCAAGCTGCAGATAGCTGTCTGGAATCAGCTGTCCAAGAACTGGTTGGTCTCTAATCTAAGGCAATGAAAGATAAAGACTAATCTATAACCATACACAATATATAATATGTAGAACACAGATTGTAATGATGTAAAATCTGATACAATTCTACTATAGGTTCACATCCCTGGATTATTATTATTTTTTTTTAATATAGGTGCACTCGGCGGACTGATGTTAAAAACCCTCGCTGGAGAGCGGCACAACTGGTATTATGTTATGCATCTCACCGAACACCCATTCCTGTATTTTTTGTATTCGGAACTGTCAAAATAATCTTGAGCACTTTACAGATATTGTTATCACTGTCATATTGTCACCATTCCCTGTCCCAAGTGGGGATCACAATGTAATTTCCAAATTGGTATGTCTTTAGAATGTGGGAGGAAACCAGAATAATAGAGCAAGCCCACGCAAGCATGGATAGAACATAAATCACTATAAAGGTTAGGGCGGGTTCACATCTGCGCCCCCGGTCTCCGCTTTCAGGTTTTAGTCTTCTGCTGACAGGAGACGGAAACCCGGCAGAGAGTGTTCGGCTGTGAGCGCCTGTTAGCGTTTAGTGGTCTTCGTGGTGAAAATGTTTTTTTTATTTTAACCGGACACAAAGTGCTGCATGTCCGACTTTGTGTCCGGTTAAAAAAAACAAAACAGTTTTGCCGCGTAGACCACAAAACGCTCACAGGTGCTCACGGCCGAACACTTTGCAAACTCATTCAAATGAATGGGTTTGAAAAGTGACTGCCAATTTTTGTCTCCTGTCCATTTTCTCGGGCAGGAAACGGAAACCTGAAAATGGAGACCGAGGTGCAGATGTGAACCCGCCCTGAGTAAACATGTGGAGAATAAGAAAATTATCCAATTAAACATTCACACGAAAAAGTATGAAACAACTGAATATTTTATCAACAATAAAAAAAACATATAAGATCAATACAAAAAAAGGAAAAAAGAAGAAAAAGAATTGGGGGGGGGGGGGGTGGACATGTATGTCCAAAACATACTGTAAGCTGATAGCTGGTCAGGTAATGGAGGGGGTGTACATCTCACCGAGAATACTAAGGTGGGTGAGATGAGAAAACTACATAAAGAAGGTTTCTCAGCAGATAACTATTATCTGCTAAATATTATTTCAAAATTCCAGTTACTGGGCTGGATTTTTAGGAATGGCAGGTAGGTTGGTAGTGGGACCTGTTATTCCAGCCCCCTCCAGTCCACACTTTGGGATGTTCTGGCAGTGACTCAGCTGCAGAGAGTCTGCTCATCAAGAGAGCTTTAGAAGCCAGCTCCAGCAGCAGACTTTTGAGCAGAACTTGGCTAGAGAGCCAACAAAGAGGTCATATTTTTGGAGCTGTGTCCTGATTCTACTGGCTTTTGATTTCTGTTAATCTAAGTGAGGTAACCTATTCTATGTTTAGTTAGAGCCTAGCCGGGCAGGTATTTACTTTTGTATTGTTTCCTTTTGTTGCTGCACTATATTTTTGAGTGAAAGTAAAACTCTACCTTTGTTTTGGACTAAAGAAACTGGACTTGTGTGTCTATGCCACTCTACCTAGCAACCCCAGACCCTGACAATACCAATAAATACCAAATCTGTGGTGTAAAGGGTAATGCCTCAGTAACATGTATACACATCTATGTAAAGGGACATAAGCAAAGTAATATAACTTGCTGCTTTGTGTTATATTACTTTATTTATGTCCCTTTACATATATGTGTATACATGTTACTGAAGCATTACCCTTTACACCACTGACAGGGAGAGAACATACAAACCATTCAAATCCAGGACCCCATTTCTGCAAGACCACAGTGTTAACCACTGAGTCACCATCCTGCCCTACATACCATGAGCATTTCATTAAATACAAAAAGTAAGCTAATGTCCCAATCATGATTTGAAAGGTGCCTTATATAAATACTGTATTAAATCTGGCTTGAATATATTTTTAATACATTTAAGGGCTCGTTCACATCTGCGCCCGGTCTCCATTCATGCAGATTTCCGTTGTTTTGCACAAAACTGAGCGGGAGACGGAAACCTGCAGGACTCTTTCATACCCATTCATTTGAATGGGTTTGAAAGATGTCCGGCCGTGAGCGCCGGTGAGCGTTTTATGCTCTCCGCCGTGAAACCGTTTTTTTAAAATCGGACACAGAGTCGGACATGCAGTACTCGGTGTCCGATTTAAAAAAAAAAAAACAGTTTCGTGGCAGAGAGCATAAAACGCTCACCGGCGCTCACGGCCGGACCCGGTCTGACAGCTTTCCGTCTTCTGCATGCAGAAGACGGAAAGCTGAGAATGGACTCCAGGCGCTAGTGTGAACCTAGCGTAAACGGGTTGTGCCATTAAGAACACTTATTCCCTATCCACAGTACAGGAGAAAACAGTTTCATTTCTAAGGGCCTGGCCTCTGGGTCCCTCATCGGTGAAGAGAATGGAGGCCGAAGGTCTGCCTAAAGCTGCCTTGTGAATGGAGTGCCAGTGCACTGGCGTGACTGGCATTCTATTCACTTCTGTGGGGCTGTAGATGCCGACGGAGATTTTTTTTTAGGTTAAACAATGAATTGAAACTATCTTTGGGTTATGTCAATATAAGCCACTGCAGCCTTATCAGTACTTACCAAGCACAGCACCATACATTTGTGTAGCTGCTGTGCTTGGTATCATAACTCAGCCCATTCACTTGAATGAGACTGAAGTGTGATTAGGCCATGTCATGTCACATGGCCTTAGAAGTGGAAGCGGAGCTCAGGGAGTGCCGCTGCTGCTTTAAATGGCTAATGCGCAGGGGTCACATGATACTCACGTATCTTCAATTGATGCCCTATCCTAAAGATAGTTCATTAGTTTAAAAGTTCCACCTTTAAAAGTATGTTTTTAATATGGAAATACTTTCCTCATGAATAGACTGGACTTAAACAATTTCATGTGAATTTTTTGGTGCTTCCAATTGCCAAAAAGGACATTTACAAACTTGCAGCTTTAATATGCTGCTCTTAAACACTGTGGACATATAGACTATGTAGGCTTGTTCAAATGGACAATACAAAGGAGGAAGGAGGTCGGTTTTGTCCACAAGGGGGGTTTAAATTAAATATCAAGCGCCTTTCATCTCCTCCACCTTTCTGTACGTTCATTGCTTATATAGATATTGCATCATCCAAGATGCTATTAATAATGCTGTATTGTGACTCACAGATGATGCAAAGTCTGTGCACTAAAGTGGTCTACATATGGAGGAACAAGACAATAGAGGAGACCTGCAATAATCAAGTCCACTACAACACTACCCTAATCCCCCAAGGATATAATTATTAACTCTCCTAAACAGCCCTAGGGCACCAGGGATGAAATTTATAGCTGGTCCTAGACCACCAGCAAAAATAATTGTTTGAAATCATTATTTTAAAGGGAGTGTGTCAGCAAAAAAAAAAAATCTGTATAAAACGAATGACAGTGCCTTGTAGTGCGACTTCTACACTTACAAAGGATTCCTTTTCAATTTTCATGAAAATCAGATTTTTTTATTCTTATGAAAATTAGCTGAAAGAGCTTTAGGGGAGTTTCTTCTCCTGCCTGGACTCACTCTCTGCTCTAGATAACCACCCCAAACTACCACTCAGCTTCGCCCCCTACTGCTTAAGTGATATCTTTCACTTTGCCACACTTTTTGGCTTCAGTTAGGGGCCATTATCTAGAGCAGGGGCGCTCACACTTCTTCAGCATGTGAGCTACTTTATAAACTGGCAAGGCAAAAGATCTACTACCCACTTCTTGTGGGCAGGGCAGGGGCGGGCCTGTGGGCGGACCGGCATGTCTGTGGGTGGGGCCATGTATGTGGACGAGGCCGGCGCGGAGCGTGAGAGCAGCAGACAGCAGTGTTCCATGGCTGCCAGGGATCCCCGCTGTCTGCTTCTTCACAGCGCAGGCTGAGAGTTACCTCTGGACACTGGCAGGCTGAGGCTGCGGTAGCCCCGCCTGCCAGTGTCCGGAGATGACTCTCAGCCTGCGCTGTGAAGAAGCAGCACCCTGGCTCCCTTCATCCCTAAGAGCGGGCAGCGTGTCATCCCCCAGAGCTGCTGCTGCCCGGCCTGCAAGTGTCCGGAGTGCTTGTTCACAGCGCAGGCTGAGAGTCGACTCTCAGCCTGCACTGTGAACAAGCAGACACCGGGGATCCCTGGCTGCATCCCGCGATCGACCCATACGTCCTTCGCGATCGACCAGTAGATCGCGATCGACGTATTGGTCACCCCTGATCTATTGCAGAAAGCGAGCCCTTCCAGGAAAAGACACAACCCTAAAGCCCTTTTCAGCAGATTTGCATATGAATAAAACACTGATTTTCGTGAAAATGGAGCTGCAATGCGATAAAAAAAATAATAAAAATCATTTTTTGGAAAGTGTAGAATATACTGTCATTAGTTTACTCACTTTACGTATAAGAAAACGTAAATTACCTACATCATCAATAACAACAGTAAAATGTAATATCTAGAAAACAGAACACTTCACATGTACAGGGAAAATATTCTAAGGCTAGATTAGTTGAAATTGTTTAGTAAAATGTATTTGCATGAATACAATTATGACATATGCCAACTAAACATTTATAAAATTTGCTTTTGCAGCTTACAATATATAGCAATTATATGCAAATGCAAAAAGGTGCAGCCGTGTACATTATCCACTTCGTGTTAATATTCTTAAACCATTAGGTTATATAGATAAACTGAACTGTAAGCAGGGCCACATGATAAAATAAAATGGGCCAGTGCATTTAGCCTTTTTTTGTCTATAACCCTGACAGTAAATTACCTTAAAATTCAAACACTCTTTTATGACGGACTTCCTGAGTTTTGCCAAAGCATCTGACTCCTCTGTTGCATTCACAAAATGATAATCCTGAACATTGGGAAGCTCATGTTGATTAAACAGCTCCATTTTTATTTTATTTATGCAGGCTTTTCTCTGTTTTTCATCAGATACATCTAAATGTGTTCCAACAAGAATGACAGGAGAGGATGAGGCACGGGCCTATAAAAAAAACAAACAAACAAAAAAAAACTAATTTAATCAACACATATAAGCATGTACTTAATCAATAAAATCCATTAATGGCTATCGGTGGCTTACAGCGTATTACTCTAACAAGTGAGTCTGTCAGTCTACTGACAGTACCTAGTAGAGCTGCTTCTACACTTTCCAATTTAGCTGAAAAAGGATTTAAGGGAATTTTTCCCTAGTGGGGCTCTAGATAATTGCCCTTAACTGACACTTAGCTATCCCCATTGTTTGAGTGACATCTTCCAATTTGTCTGCAGTTAGGGGTAGTTTAGATAAGAGCCCTGGCAGGAAAAGAAATGTCCCTAATTTGTATCTAAAATGTGCCTAATTTGCATAGGAGTAAACCTCTAATTTACATGAAAATGGAGCTGAAATGCAAAATTAAGAAAGGCACCTGTGGAAAGAATAGAAACCACCCTAAAAAGTACTGTCATTAGTTTGATACAGATTTTCATACTGACAGACTTCCTTCAAAAAGCACTGACATTTATTCCCAAATTATTAAAAACATAGAGTACAGCACAACCGTGGAGGAAAAAAATGCCTACATGTTATATAATGTATTTATTTATTTTACATTTAATTCAGTCCCTCTAATTATAGCATTCAAGGAGTTAAACTGACAGAATTTAAGTTATTGATGGGCAAGTCACAGAAAGAATGTCTGCGGTGCTGTCCTATCAAAGCACTGAGCATCAACTATATGCTTATTGCAATATATGAAAAAGCTTACCTTTATGTTAAAAAGCCATGGTTTTATTGCATCAACTTCTGAGGCCCCTTTGCTGAGATCATAAACCACAAGGTACAGAGCACGTGGAGTCATAAAATGTGGGTGAGTGCTATAAAATTCCTCCTGGCCTAAAACCAAAGTGGTCACATGAATGTTTTCATGATACAAACGTAAATGCTGAATGTTAAAGAACAGTCACTTACACAATAATAAATTAAACAATCCTTAAAGAAATAAATCACTCATACCAGCAAGTTTAGTGGTGGCACATTTACAGATATGCAGGAAAGCTAAAAATTGAGATTTCAAGTACCTGATATGTGGACCTTTAACTGATTAACTGAAGAGACAATGACAAATCACAAGCTTTCAAGATTACATAGGCACGGTTACACTCAAAAAGAAATAGGAATATTGTGATAAAAACAAGCCACATAAAGCAGAACCATCAGTATGAGAAAGGGAGTAAAGAGTTGCAGCAGTAAATATTGGAGCAGTTCATATAAAACAGGAGTGTAAAAGATTTATCGTCCTCTGATTGACATATGGTCCATTGCTGTGATGCCAACCACCCCTCCCAAAGTGCGATGGGCCCATTCCTTCAAGTATGCCTCCAATTCTAAATAACTTTACATAAATTAATAGTGCCAGTGAATATAAGAGACTTTGCAGTATGTCTTATTTAAAAGGGCTGTCCAGGATAATTTTTTATATATTTTTTTTTTTTTAAATTAGACCCCGTAGGGGGTGGAAAAAAACAAGAATCAAAGAAAAAAATCAAACAAACAAACAATCACCTGTCCCTGATTCTCTGTTGTCTCCCAGTGCTGTCCAGTCCTGCTGTTCCGTTGTTTTCTTCTGGATAAGTGCACGCCACATATGACCGCTAAGGCCAATCAGCAGCTTAAGGAAAGAGACCAGGGAAATTACAGCCCACGAGGACCTCCAGCACAAGAAACCATCTGAGCAGCAGGACCAGACTGCGCTAGGAGGCACCAGGGACAGATGAGTATGGTTTTTTTTCACCTCCTCCAAAAAAAATATCCCCTTACTTAAAGGGGACAACCCCTTTAAATAAGATATTCTGCAAATAAAAAACAAACAAACAAACAGTTTCCTTCTCCACTTATCTAGTGGAGTTTCTTTTTACACATTAGTCTATGAAGAGGGAAAGGGGAGGAGGAGGTTGAAGGAAAAGGCACAGTAATAGCAGTTGCTGATGCACTCTGAGAGATACAGATATATATTTTATTTAAATAAACAGCCTGAGTGAAAATAAGGAAGAGAAGAGCAATCTGCTAAGTGGTTTTCTGGTCCTAAATTATTTTTTCCTAAGTTATTAGTAAGTGATTTGAGGAGATCCGACACCTGGACCCCTCACAGATCAGATTCCCAGCAGCTTCCAGCCATCAGGAACTGGTGCAGAGGACAGGGAAAATGTGCAGGCTGCTTATATTCAAGTGTAATAGGACATGTTATTTCCACAAAATCATACTGTCTGATTGATGTGATACGAGAGGGTTAATGTATTACTAATCAGTCTATATGTATTTGATGTTGTACATCTACAGGTGGTTCTCTCTGTAGTTTTGTCTGTATTTCTGTATAGGATACTGGTCAGTCGATTAGCATTTCTTCAAATTCCTGTACCATAAATGGTCATGTTATAAAGTGACCACTCAGCACCTCATCCACCCCAAAGGTACTATTATTATATACTATTACTATTAGGTACCTATTGTCTTAGTTGTCTGCAATTTTGAGAAAAAAAAGATGTCCAGCATCTCTGAAAGTCATCAAACGATGGGTATATATCAGTGCATGATATATATTGGGGCTCCACATTCAGTGAACTATTGCATCATTTTTTTTTTTTTTTAAATGTAGATTGTGAGCCCCACATAGAGCTCACAATGTACATTTTTCCCTATCAGTATGTCTTTTTTTGGAATATGGGATGGAAATCCATGCAAACACGGGGAGAACATACAAACTCCTTGCAGATGGTTTTTTGCCCATGGCGGGATTTGAACACCAGGACTCCAGCGCTGCAAGGCTGCAGTGCTAACCACTGAGCCACCGTGTGGCCCACTATTGCATCATTTGTAACTACAGATAATTATTATCTCTTTTTATTTATTAAACATGTATTTTATTATATTCTGATGTGATTATAGTCATTCTTTGACCATCTTTGAGTTACCTTGTTTTTAAAAATCCATTTGCCTACATCAAGTAACAGGAGCGAAGCTACAATACTATACAATAACTGATATACAGTGTATGAGCCTGCAGAGCTGCTCCTATTACTTGATTATGAGTAGTCAACCTGCATGTTAGATGTAGAATGCTTTATTACCTGCAAAGTCCCAGACATTCAGTGTGATTTCCTTCTTAACTTTTCCCTTTATTAGTATGGGCCAGTTCTTCACATCAATACCAATGGTGGCCTTCTCTGGTCCCTGGCCTGGACGTTTTTCCTTCATCAGCTGATGTACAAGTGTTGTCTTACCACTTCCTGTGTTTCCCATAATCAACAGCTTCATACGATTATATGGAACAGCCTTTTTTAATCGTTGCTGAAGAAATCTGAATAAAATACATTGTCATATTAGATCTTTGTATATTTTACAGTGCAGTAAGCAAAACAAAAGCACATAGATAAACTAAACATTCGTTATTCTGTATGTACCAACCCATGGTACTGTACTTGTTAAGCAGTGAAGAGATCCTAGCACTGTCCAAGTACTGCCACCTCTTCAAACAAGTGATTGGTGGAGGTGCTAGGTTTTGAATACCTACTCCTCAGATATTGATAAACATTCATGACTAAATTTAGGATAGATTAAGACCTGGAAAATCCCGTTTGGCTTAGGAAACACAGAATTTAAGGCCAATATTATTATTATTGTTATTAATAATCCATTTTATTTATATAGCGCAAACATATTCTGCAGCACTTTACAAATTGTCAGTTTACACAATGGGACTGAGGGCTCCTCTCGCAACAGCTTAGGGCTCGTTCACATCTGCACCCGGTCTCCGTTCTGCAGGTTTCTGTTTCCTGCACAAAGGGGCAGGAGACGGAAACCTGCCGGAATGTTTCAAGCCCATTCAAATCAATGGGCTTGAAAAGTCTCTGGCCGTGTGCCCCGGTGAGCGTTTTATGCACTCTGCGGCAAAACCGTTTTTTTAAACTAGACACAGAGTCGGACATGCAGTACTCTGTGTCCGGTTTAAAAAAAAAACGGTTTCGCCACGGAGCGCATAAAACGCTCACCGGCGCTCACAGCTGGACTCGGCATGACAGGTTTCCGTCTTCTGCCGGCAGAAGGCGGAAACCTGAAAACGGAGATTGAACGCTGGTGTGAACCCAGCGTTACAATCTATGAGAGAGTCCTTGCAGAAACAGAGCTGAAAAAAGAACCTGTGTTTTATAGTCCCAACAAAGCAAAATAAGACTTTACTTAAGCTCAAAACATTGCGGGGGGAAACATTTCCCCCTGAAGATTTACATGAGGGAAGAAATAAATGTAATACAATTGGAAAAGCATTGAAGAGTGCAACACACTACTATACCTTAATTTGCATCACAATTAAAAGGGCTTATTATATCTTTGGAAAAGGTTGAAGAGATGTGGATAGAAAAACAAAACACCAAAATACTCAGGTTGATCTCTCAGAAGCCCCTTTCCATGTGCAAGTATAAAACTAAGCATCTGTCATCCTATGAGTGATAGGTGTATGGAAACAGATCAGTATTTTGCACCTGCGCAAAAATTGCCTTATTCTGTGCGTTTTATATTGGGAAAAAAAAGGCAAAACAAAATAAAAATGCAATAAAGGCAATTTTGCAAATGGTTTTGGATGTAATCACCCTACAACGCCAAATGGTTTTGCAGTAGGTAATCCTCCATCTGCTAATGGAAGCTACTTACAGTGTATTTGTTTATCCAGCTCTTACTGATTTCAATGGAAACTGTATAAATGACAAATTTGCAGTGAGCTCCCCAGGAAGCCAAATCTGTATAATTTAACTCTATGGATGTGTGAAGGATAAAGAGTAGAGATGAGCGAACACTAAAATGTTCGAGGTTCGAAATTCGATTCGAACAGCCGCTCACTGTTCGAGTGTTTGAATGGGTTTCGAACCCCATTATAGTCTATGGGGAACATAAACTCGTTAAGGGGGAAACCCAAATTCGTGTCTGGAGGGTCACCAAGTCCACTATGACACCCCAGGAAATGATACCAACACCCTGGAATGACACTGGGACAGCAGGGGAAGCATGTCTGGGGGCATAAAAGTCACTTTATTTCATGGAAATCCCTGTCAGTTTGCGATTTTCGCAAGCTAACTTTTCCCCATAGAAATGCATTGGCCAGTGCTGATTGGCCAGAGTACGGAACTCGACCAATCAGCGCTGGCTCTGCTGGAGGAGGCGGAGTCTAAGATAGCTCCACACCAGTCTCCATTCAGGTCCGATCTTAGACTCCGCCTCCTCCGGCAGAGCCAGCGCTGATTGGCCGAAGGCTGGCCAATGCATTCCTATGCGAATGCAGACTTAGCAGTGCTGAGTCAGTTTTGCTCAACTACACATCTGATGCACACTCGGCACTGCTACATCAGATGTAGCAATCTGATGTAGCAGAGCCGAGGGTGCACTAGAACCCCTGTGCAAACTCAGTTCACGCTAATAGAATGCATTGGCCAGCGCTGATTGGCCAATGCATTCTATTAGCCCGATGAAGTAGAGCTGAATGTGTGTGCTAAGCACACACATTCAGCACTGCTTCATCAAGCCAATACAATGCATTAGCCAGTGCTGATTGGCCAGAGTACGGAATTCGGCCAATCAGCGCTGGCCAATGCATTCTATTAGCCCGATGAAGTAGAGCTGAATGTGTGTGCTAAGCACACACATTCAGCACTGCTTCATCAAGCCAATACAATGCATTAGCCAGTGCTGATTGGCCAGAGTACGGAATTCGGCCAATCAGCGCTGGCTCTGCTGGAGGAGGCGGAGTCTAAGGTCGGACCTGAATGGAGACTGGTGTGGAGCGATCTTAGACTCCGCCTCCTCCAGCAGAGCCAGCGCTGATTGGCCGAATTCCGTACTCTGGCCAATCAGCACTGGCTAATGCATTGTATTGGCGTGATGAAGCAGTGCTGAATGTGTGTGCTTAGCACACACATTCAGCTCTACTTCATCGGGCTAATAGAATGCATTGGCCAATCAGCGCTGGCCAATGCATTCTATTAGCGTGAACTGAGTTTGCACAGGGGTTCTAGTGCACCCTCGGCTCTGCTACATCAGATTGCTACATCTGATGTAGCAGTGCCGAGTGTGCATCAGATGTGTAGTTGAGCAAAACTGACTCAGCACTGCTAAGTCTCTGCATTCGCATAGGAATGCATTGGCCAGCCTTCGGCCAATCAGCGCTGGCTCTGCCGGAGGAGGCGGAGTCTAAGGTCGGACCTGAATGGAGACTGGTGTGGAGCGATCTTAGACTCCGCCTCCTCCAGCAGAGCCAGCGCTGATTGGTCGAGTTCCGTACTCTGGCCAATCAGCGCTGGCCAATGCATTCTATTAGCCCGATGAAGTAGAGCTGAATGTGTGTGCTTAGCACACACATTCAGCTCTACTTCATCAGGCTAATAGAATACATTGGCCAATCAGCGCTGGCCAATGCATTCTATTAGCTTGATGAAGCAGAGTGTGCACAAGGGTTCAAGCGCACCCTCGGCTCTGATGTAGCAGAGCTGAGGGTGCACAAGGGTTCAAGTGCACCCTCGGCTCTCCTACATCAGAGCCGAGGGTGCGCTTGAACCCTTGTGCAGCCTCGGCTCTGCTACATCAGAGCCGAGGGTGCGCTTGAACCCTTGTGCACACTCTGCTTCATCAAGCTAATAGAATGCATTGGCCAGCACTGATTGGCCAGAGTACGGAATTCAGCCAATCAGCGCTGGCCAATGCATCCCTATGGGAAAAAGTTTATCTCACAAAAATCACAATTACACACCCGATAGAGCCCCAAAAAGTTATTTTTAATAACATTCCCCCCTAAATAAAGGTTATCCCTAGCTATCCCTGCCTGTACAGCTATCCCTGTCTCATAGTCACAAAGTTCACATTCTCATATGACCCGGATTTGAAATCCACTATTCGTCTAAAATGGAGGTCACCTGATTTCGGCAGCCAATGACTTTTTCCAATTTTTTTCAATGCCCCCAGTGTCGTAGTTCCTGTCCCACCTCCCCTGCGCTGTTATTGGTGCAAAAAAGGCGCCAGGGAAGGTGGGAGGGGAATCGAATTTTGGCGCACTTTACCACGTGGTGTTCGATTCGATTCGAACATGGCGAACACCCTGATATCCGATCGAACATGTGTTCGATAGAACACTGTTCGCTCATCTCTAATAAAGAGGGGATTTGGAGCACTAATCACAAAAAAAAAAAAAAAAAATAAAAATAAAAAAAAATTATGAGGCCTACATAGTCTGTTCAAACATATGTTATCTAGCAAAGAAAGGTTTAAATATATAATATTTAAGCAAATAAAACAAAATGACAGTTACCCTAACCTCTTCACGACCTTAAACAACCGGGAGTCTTATCTGTTAAACCCTTACCCATATTCCTACCTTGGCATTCATGCTATATCCAAAGCTTATGCCACAAATGCCTTTGGATCTGTATCCATCTCTAGAATGAGGCCCAGTCCATGACCACATGTAAAAGAGAGAGGGACACTCATAGGCAAGTCTCTCTGTTCATTATTATTGGACTTCCAAAAATAGCCAAGCATCGATCAGGCATTTATGGGATATCCTATGTAGATAGCCTATGCCCAGAAAAGTCAAGGTATGAATAAACCTTTGTGAAGAAATGGAGAAGGATCGAATCCACGTCCCGACTTCATTAAAATTTAACTTTTATTCCATCAGTAAATAAAAACAGCACAAAAACACATACAAAAAGTGCCTAGGTAGAGAAAACTGAACAAAAAAAGTGATTTAAAACACGCTGCTGAAGTGTTTCGGGACTCTAAGGTCCCTTAGTGATAGCATTAATAAAGGTGTTGTGGAGGTTTGTTTTTCCTTTCCTATATATACCCTCTACCCCCACCTGTACCTCATCATTTCCTTAAGAACTATCGTCCACCTGCATTTTCTGGACTAATAAAGTTTGTTTTATATCCTATAGCTAAATAGCTAAACAATACAAATTCAATTAATATCTAAAAAAGAATCTACTAAATGTAGCCAAAAGTATTATACCTGGACTTTACCGGATATTGTTACTATTTATTCATATAATGATGTCTTTAACCCTATATTTCATTTCATTAAAGAACCATAGTCTCTTTCCAATATACTATTCCCAACAAACTTGTATAAACAGTGAACTGTTCACTGCCTCCCAAACATGATTTCACCAATACAAATCAACCAATATATAGACAAAGTGAAACAAATATAGCGACATACAGCAGTATGGTAACATTCATAAAAATCCAAGCTGTCACATGACCTGAATGGACCAATAATGGATCCCGCAAGTACTACCTTGTTTTTGAGAAGGGGAGGAGATTAAATAGTCATGTGACTGACTTTCACCAATTGAGAACCAGTTGTACAAAGAAACAACAAATATGATTATTCAATGACTTTCCGTTCTCTAATGCAATGGTCATGTGTTTACGTCAACCAATCCAAATATCAACTCTTGCTGACAGACCCTCTATACTACTACATCAAAGATCTCCATTCGTCCGTATACCAACAGGTAAGTAAAATAAATCGCATTCCTAGTTATTTTTGAATATATAAATGTGAGGTCAGTTTTAATGTTCATACCAGGCAGTTGCCGGGAATTAAACCGCATGATCCATACTGCTTCTCTCATAAAGAGAGCCTTCTTTGTATTACCATCTCTTATAGATGTTTCTATTTTGTCTAATCCCCAAAATCGCATGGTGTGTACCGAACCCTGATGCACTGTCATAAAGTGTCTAGATGCTCCTGATGATCTTTCACATTCTGTTTTAGAGCTATCAGAAATGTGTTCTAGTATACGTATCCTTAACTCTCTTGACGTACAACCGATATACCGTATTTTTCGGACTATAAGACGCACCTAGGTTTTAGAGGAGGAAAATAGGGAAAAAAAATTTTGAAGCAAAAACTGGTAAAATATTTAATATATGGGAGTTGTAGTTTTGCAACAGCTGCAAGGCCACATTGACAGGTGACCCTGCAGCTGTACAGGGATGCATAGAGTGTTTTTTTTGCGGGGCCAGCTGTACTTTTTGGTTATACCATTTTGGGGGATATCTATTGCTTAGATCACCTTGTATTGAAAAAAAAGAGGAGGTGATTTAGAACTTTTATTTATTTCATATTTTTAAAGCTTTTTTTTTCTTTTTACTATTTTATTCTCCCCCGGGGGCTTGAACCTGCGGTCACTTGATCGCAAGTCCCATAGACGGCAATACAACTGTATTGCCGTCTATGGGACATTCTGTGTATTAGTATTACGGCTGGTCATAGACCCAGCTGCAATACTAATATATAGCAGTGACAGGCCCGGGAGCTTCATTAGGCTCCCGGCTGTCACCCGAACAGGTCGGCTCCTGCAATATCGCCGCGCAGGAGCCGGCCTGAAACTTTACAGGTACGGGGCCGGTGGGGACCGGCCCCGGGGGAGAAGGGGCCGCTGATACTGACCCGGCATCCGCTGTACTAGAGAGGCGGATGCCGGGGAGGGATAGACGTCGGGGCCTGAGACATCGCTACGATCCTCTCCCCTGCATGAAGCCAGCGGCGGGGGCACGGAGGAGCCCCTGCCGCTGCTGGCTTCATGCGGGGCAGAGGAGCGCAGCGATGTCGCAGGCCCCGGCACCTGTAATGGCGTCTATCACTTACCGGCTTCCGCCTCTCTATTACAGCGGATGCCAGGCGCCACCTTCAGACTATAAGACGCACCCTTCTTTTCCCCAAAAATTTTGGGGAAAAAAAGTGCATCTTATAGTCCGAAAAATACGGTAATCTAAATGACGTACAACCGATATAATCTAATTGACATTTAGTACACTTTATACAGTACACCACATTAGCGGTATTACAAGTTAGGTGTTGGTTTGGCCGTGCTACAAAACCAGAAGTATAGCCTGTTATTGTGGCCACATCACTAGTATACCTACAGACACGACATTTTACATGGCCATTTTACAAAGAGCCCATGTCAATGTGGCTAACCTCCCTAGATGTGGACGGAAAAGAAAAATTGCCGAGAGATTTCAACGCAAGATTGTGCGGATGGTGGATAAAGAACCTCGACTAACATCCAAACAAGTTCAAGCTGCACTGTAGTCCGAGGGTACAACAGTGTCAACCCGTACTATCTGTCAGCGTCTGAATGAAAAGGGACTGTATGGTAGGATACCCAGGAAGACCCCACTTCTTACCCAAAAAAGCCAGGCTGGAGTTTGCCAAAACTTACCTGAGAAAGTCAAAAACGTTTTGGAAGAATGTTCTCTGGTCAGATGAGACAAAAGTAGAGCTTTTTGGGAAAAGGCATCAACATAGAGTTTACAGGGAAAAAAGATGCCTTCAAAGAAAAGAACACGCATTTATTTTGTCTAAAGGTTGTGCCACCAAGTATTAGGCTGAGGGTGCCAATACTTTTCTCCATCCCATTTTTGGAGTTTTGTGTAAAATGATCAATGATTTGACTTTTTTCATTCTCTTTTGTGTTTTTTCATTGCAAGCAAAATAAATGAAGATGTTAATACCAAACAGTTTGTGCTTGCAATCATTTTCTGGAAGAAAGAGTATTATCTGAAAGAATTGCAGGGGTGCCAATACTTTTGGCCAACACTGTACGTATATGAGGTGGTGCTAAATTTGCATAACTGTACTAATTGGCTTGGCAAACTCCAACATATGCCCTTGAGAAAACCCATAAAAGTTTGCTTGACATGGGTCATACTTGTAGAACCACAATTCTCAAAAAGCAAGGGAATAGCCCACGCTTCTGGCAGAAAAGTAAACAGTACTATAAAGCAGCGGTCCTCAACCTTTTTTTCTACCAAGGACCACTTACAAAGTAGGTAAATTTTACCGTGGCCCGGCAGGGAGCAGGGCTTCAGGGGCAGAATTTTGGTGAGGGAAGGATTGGTACTATTATGGCTACTATAACTATAACAGTCCCCCTCCACACAGGTAATTTTATTAATTGGGGGACACTATTACTATAATAGTGCCCCATTACCTGTGTGGATGGGGACTTTTACATGTGGTAATAGGTAATATTCAGCTCTCCAGGAATCTGTTCTTGCACAGGACGTGTGCATCTTCAATTCTGTTCCCTGGCCCTAGCAGCACAAAAATTAAGGTTCCAGAAGTAACATAGAATATGCACACATCTTGTGTGTCAGAACAGATCCCAGCAGCTGCATTAATACTAGGTAATGGAAAATGATCTGCTGGTGTAAGCTACACCACTCCCTAAAACAGGTTCTAGGGGTAACAGAAAAGTTGTTGGCTCCACCTTCAGGCTATACCCTGCCACATAGGAGCTTCAGAGACACCTTCTAGCCAGACAGAGATCCCAGATGACTGGGCCGGCCCAGCATCAAGTGATAAACAGCCTGGTACCGGTCCACGGCCTGGTCATTGGGGACCTCTGCTATAAAGCATGTGAAACATATGCACTGAGCATACCTTTCATGCATTCTTATTATTTATTATGCTAACTTATATAGCGCCATCATATTCCACAGCGCTTTACAGATATTGTTACTCACTATCTCATATAAGGGCTCACAATCTACAGTCCCTATCAGTGGGTTTCCTCCGGAGTACCCGGAGGAAACCCACGCATACACGGGGAGAACATACAAACTCTTTGCAGATGTTGCCCTTGGCAGGATTTGAACCTAGAACTTAGCGCTGCAAGGCTGCAGTGCTAACCACTGAGCCACCGTGCTGCCCTACATTCAAACACATTAGTAGTTGTGGTGCCTGAGTTGTCTTATGGTAAAGACGACTGAAGCTTAGGCATAACTGATGACCTACCACTAGCCACTACATGGATGACCTACCCTAAAAATAGGTTATAAATTTCTTACTCCCAAAAAAAACCCTTTAACTATGCATATAAGAAAAAAATTGGAAACTTGTACAAAATACAGTACCTTATGAGGTCTCTGGCTTTGTATCCAATATGCTTCAGGTCAAAATCAAGATGTAGGCCATCAAGTGGAAGGTCCCACACTTTTGTAAGCTTTCCCATTTCATCTGGAAACGACCTCAAATCTGGATTGTGGCTTATATCAAAACAAGTGACATTCACAAGAAATCCAATTTCAGGTGGAATCTAAAACACAGTCAAGTATTAAAATGACAAGCAAGCAATGAATGTTCAAGCAAAGTTATATTATGACTGAATTGTACAGTTTTACCTCCTTTATCATATTATGGGAAAGTTGAAGTTTCTCAAGACGTGACCATCTGCTTGCATCCTTACGGAAGTCCCCAAAATTCAATATGGTAATCCTATTGTAGTTTAATATGATTTCTCGCAGATTTATTGATGCCCATTCCAGTGGACAAGGTAGTTCACTGATCTGATTGTTGCTCAAGTCTACTGTTCTTAAGCTTAAAAGAAGAAAAAGCAGGTATATATGTCAACAATAAACAAACAATCTATGGAAACATTCTTTACTTAACCATAAAGTAACAAAATTGGATTTTTGTACTCACTGTAAAATCCTTTTCTCGTTGTTTACACTGAGAGACACAGCACCATGGGGTATAGACCTGGCCACTAGGAGACAGACACTAGGTAAAAGAAAAGTTGTTGGCTCCACCTTCAGGCTATACCCTGCCACAGCACTGTGCATGAATTCAGTTTGTACCATAGCAGGAAAAAAATATGCAAATCTGTTTTCCAGGATGAAATTAGGAGAACAGTGCCTCTGTTTGCTGCCCTCTAGGGGCAGCCCCCTTAACATCATGCATAGCTTTAAAAAGCCTAATAACATAATGCGGGGATTATTGCCAAACTAGTATTTCTATTCCAAAAGGAACAGAGTCTCAGCTGCGGACAGTACGGTTTTTTTCCCATAACCCCCAGTGGAGCAGAAATGGCTTGTAAGTCTCCATTCGCCTGTGAAGGTACACACTCTCCCCAAGAAGTGTTACTATCCCCTGATCTTGGTCTATAGTCTCTCACTCTGCCAAACTAGTATAACTGCGCTGCGCTGAAGAGATCCAACAGATCGAAATGGTGCTGTCCGCATCTGGGAATCTGTTCCTTTTGGAATAGAAATACTAGTTTGGCAATAATCCCCGCATTATGTTATTAGGCTTTTTAAAGCTATGCATGATGTTAAGGGGGCTGCCCCTATAGGGCAGCAAACAGAGGCACTGTTCTCCTAATTACATCCTGGAGAACATATTTGCATATTTTTCCCACAATCCCCCCAGTGGAGCAGAAATGGCTTGTAAGTCTCCATTTTGCCTGTGAAGGTGCACACTCTCCCTAAGGAGTGTTACTATCTCCTTACCATAGAAGGAGAAGAGAGACATAAAGGAATAAGGAACCAACAACCACCAACATATCCTGAACCCAAAAAGGAACCAACAAAGTTCGTGCAGGAAAAATTGGGAAAAAAACAAGGTAGAGATCTGTGTCCCCCAGTGAATATAACAAGAAAAGGATTGTACAGCAAGTATAAAAATCCCATTTTCTCGCTTATTTCACTGGGGGACACAACATCATGGGATGCCCTAAAGTAGGTCCAGAGGGTGGAAAGAACATGGCTATGCAAACCTTTAGTGCTCAGTCCATTGCAGAAAATTACAACCCAAACTGGCATACGTAGAGGCCACATAATGGATCTGGGGAAACTTAGAGAAAGGAGATGGAGGCTCAGGGGGAATCTTACAGACCTTGGAAGCAGCAGCCTGATGCTAACAGCCCAGGGAGCTCCAACAGCTCGAGAGGAGAGAGCAATCACACGGAAGGGCAGAGCCCTACACATAAACCGATAGGTCCCAATCTCAGATCAAAGCCATTGGAAGATGGAAGCTCTGGAAGCAGGAAGGCCCTTGCAAAGGCCCTCAGGGAAAATAAACAATGTGTCCAAACAACAGAAGAGGTCAGTGAGGGACAACATAGAACAAATCACCCGAACAACAACCGGGCAGGGCAGAGCAAGCACTCATATGGATGCCTGGGGACCGAGCAGAAAGTCCTCGATGTGGAGGGGGGAAAACCACCCTAGGAAAAAAGACAGATATACGGATGACAACCTTATACTTGTAGAGGATGGAAAGGGAGACTGTCAAAAAAAGGGCAGCCATCTCGGAACCCCTGCTGATGGAGGTAATGGCCACAAGGAACTCAATCTTTCAGGACAGAAGGAAATGAGGGTTATAATCGAAGGCTCAAAGGGGGAACCTGAAGCACCTCAACGATGTAGTAAGAACCCATGGCTCCAAGGATGGACATCAAAGGGGGAAGGAGAGGGACCTCCACTCCTGCATGAAAGTCTTAAAAAGGAATACGATGAAGACCTTGATCCAAATCAGACTGAGAAGATCCAATGAGTATAGTTACCTGCGCAACGGTAGATGTAAGCCTTCCACATGTGATGGTAGATCTCAGCTATCTGGCAATTCTGGGCCTTGAGTATAGACAGAATGACAAACTCGGAAAAAACCCACAAAGCCTCAAACCTCAAATTCAACAGCCATGCTGTTGAATGCAGCTGAGTCAAGGAGGGGTGGAACGGCGGTCCTTGAGAGAGAACAAGCCAAGGAGCATCCGCCAGCAGGAACATGAGATCCATATATCAGGCCTGGCAGGGCCAATCTAATGTCACCAGAATAGCATGTACCCCCTTGGTCTAGAGATCCTTGAGAAAGCGAGGGAGAAGAGAAAGTGGAGAAAAAAATCCTAACTCACAAGAGTGTCAGCGGCGATGGCTTGAGGATCCAGAGATTGGGTAATGAAGCTGGAGATCTTGCGATTCCGGCAGGAGGCGAAAAAATTTGATGCCTCTCATGCCACAGCAGGATCAGAGTTGAAGGAAGATTTGGTGATAAAGCGACCCTTGTATGGAGCAATTTTTTCTCGACTCAAGTAGTCTGCCACCCAGTGGTCTATACCAGAAAAGGTGGACCACTGGACAGCTGAAATAAGGCATTCCACAGCAGAAGACCAGAGTCAAGTCATGTCTGCCTCCTAAGACACTAGGTTTAAACTGAATTCATGCACAGTGCTGTGGCAGGGCATAGCCTGGAGGTGGAGCCAACAGCTTTTTCTTTTCTCTTGTCTCCTAGTGGCCAGGTCTATATCCTATAGTGTGGTGTCCCCCCGTGAAATAAGCAAGAAACTTAGATACATGCATAAGGTGCATAAGGTGCATAAGGTGAATTACATTGTAACCGATTTTCTTACTTATGGCTGCATGAGTTACCGTATTTTCCGGCGTATTAGACAACTGAGCGTATAAGACGACCCCCAACTTCTCCAGTTAAAATATAGAGTTTGGGATATACTTGCCGTATAAGACTACCCCTCTTCTGTGTCAGGGGGTCATGGGGTTGAAATCCCTTCAAACAGCTAATTATCAGTGATCCCAGGTGTTAGGCGTTACATCTCTTAGTCAGCTTAGCTGTTTTGAAGTGCACACACCTCCCAGCATTTTTTATATGCCGAGATCGGCACTGCTTACTCATTGTATTCTTGATAACAGTAGTTAAGGCTACATTTGTTGTATCCCTTCGAAGCATCTGAGATAACATGGAGATAACCGTCCTATCACAAATACGATATAGGGAGGTGGTATGAGGCCCCAGTGAAAGTTTGCACCAGGGTCCCCAAGACTTTAGTGATGCCACTACCATTTCCTAACTTTCTTAGAACATAAAAAAAAGCTGTAACTACGGACATGAAAGTATGCATCACTATATAGAAAAATTAGTGCTTAATATTTCATAAAAGAATTTTCCACACAATACTTCCGTTTCTGGGTTCTAATCCCACCAGGAACAACATCTGCAAGGAGCTTGTATGTTCTCCCTGTGTTTTTGCGTGGATTTCCTCCCATGCTACAAAGACATACTGATAGGAAAAAAAAAAATGTACATTGTGATCCCTATATGGGGCTCACAATCTACATAAAAAAAAAAAAAAAAAAAAAAAAAACAACTTCTGTTTCTGGCATTACATTGAATGCTACCTGTTTAAATAGAAAATATAGTCATGCTATTCAACTTATTTTTAGAAGAAGTGTACTTACTAAGAGAGCTGAAGAATTTCTTTAGGGATATTTGCAAATTTATTATGAGATAGCCTTAATGTTGTTACCTTTGAAGGAAGATCAGGCATCATTGCTGTAAAGAGAAAAAAAAACAACTTTAAAATATTGAATTAAACTACTCTATATACTTTACTTTATACAGACTATGCATCATGATATATCATCCAAGTGCATTCTGCTGCAAACTCGGCCACTGGAAGCACACTCGGTCGTGGTCACTTCGATCAGTGGGGTTCCAACCAACATTAATAAAGAAAATGAAGGAAGCACCATGGCCCTAACGGAGTGAAACTCATAAGTATGTGGCTACACCTACTGTACTAAGAAAATTTTAATTATTCAAGAGGTATGCAACGTATCAACACAATATACTGTATATACTATATACAAATGTCCTCTCTCACCAATTTGGTTTGTCATGGCACAAAACACATCTAGCTTTGCACAGTTTGTCAGGATATTTGGAGCAAATGAAGAAATCATGTTCTTGTTTAGATTCAGCATCCTCAGTTCTGGTAAACACAGTGGTAGATGAATTTCTGAAATGCTGTTACTGTATGGAAATAAAATTTAAAAAAAAGTTCTTTTAAATGATTGTAAAGTCTACAATTTCTACATTAATAATTTTTTTGTTATCCTCCATGGCCTAATTTATAGCAGAAAATTTATAGTTATAGGTATTTATATCCCTCTACCTTTCCAGTGTAGTCGTCTACAACCAACAACCAATTGTACATTTTTTGTGTCCCATATAGATGCTGTAACTTGGGATTTTATCATGACCTGATATAGGTACTTTGTTCGCATGGTCACTGTGAGATTGGCATCCACTTCCTCCAACCCCACAACATTTAAGCCTTTTGCTCAAAGTCTCAACTTAGATTAGGTATAGATATATACTCTTTGTTTTTCCTCCTCACAAAACTCCATGTCCATTATTCTAGTGAATCGCCTCCTCCAATACCTTTATGAGGAATCATATCTCACTGTGTCTCAAACCATGCCCCTACTAAGATTACCATGATATGGGATGTCCACCCACTTCATCCTACCGTGTTTCCCCGAAAATAAGACAGTGTCTTATATTAAATTTTGGTCCTAAATATGTGATATGTCTTATTTTCAGGGGATGTGCTTGCTGTGCTTTATGTGCTTGCTGTGCAAAGGTTGTATGAAAAAAAAGACATTGCAGCTGCTGCTGTGATACCGTACGTTGTATCCACTGTTCCTGCTGCTGTGGGATGAGCTGGGAGAGTGGACCCCCCCCCCCCCTCCGCCGCATACGATGCTTAGTGTATGCACAGCGGGCATCTCCCAGCTCATCCTACAGCCAAAGGAATACAACATATTGCAGCGGTGTCAGCAGCCGACATAACCTGTGCACACGGAACATTGCACACAGTGTTCAGCCGGCTGCAAGGTTTTTCTTCATACAATCTTTGCACAGAAAGATTATTATTATTGGGGGATGTCTTACTTCTGGGGGTGCCTTATATTAGGCAATTCAACAAAACCTCTGTTATGTCTTACTTTCGGGGATGACTTATTTTGGGGGAAACAGGATAGTTGGAAGGAACTTTATTACTGATGCCAGAGTTGCATGTGGACCTCAAGTTAGATAAAGTGAACTGGGCCCAGAGCTTCATCAGCCAAAACTATTCTAAACATTGTGAGCATAGAGGTGTACTCCTGACTTATTTGAGCAGTGTCAATTCCGCTCCAATGGTGTTCACTATATATTGAGGCCTGTGGAATCTGAGGGACATTGCTGAGGCCTTCAGGCATTTTCACACTTTACTACATTCAACTACAAATTATCTCCTGAAGTTACAAGTATACCTAAATGGAAAAATAGAACAACTTGGTGCAGTAATCTTATGGTGTATAGTCAGGAAAGTAAACTGTCAGCTACTCAACTGGTGGTGAGGGAGAAGTGACTTGTAAGCTGCTGTTCTTTCACAGGACCAGAGACCAGATGTGTCTGTGGTATCTTACCACAGAAAACCAAAACAACAAATGGGGTGATGGAGTGCTGCTTGGATGGAGTATACTGTGCAAAGGTGGTAATAGTGAGAACAAACAATTTTATTTTCAACTTGAGTCTGGCGCCTTCTTCACATCCTTTTGATTAGAAGTAAATGTCTCTGTATGAAGTTCAATAGGGGCAAGAACGTTACGAAGAGTGGTGGACCTACTGAAGGTCATATTGAGACAGTCAGGAATGGATTTTTTTTTTTTTAATTAAAATCATTACGGACTTGAAGGTAATAATAAAGTTGCATTTGCTCCATGTCTCAATATTTGATGTTGATAGTTCATCTGGCAGTTTATCTTTTAGACAGACTTCTTGTGCGAGTCACTCAAAGTTGTTTTTGGTGCACAGAGAGTAGTAGAACTAGCTGTTTAAATCTCACACAGCCTTGAGACATAGATCCCAGGCACGCATGTGTCTTCACCAGCTGCAAAGCCAGATGGACTTGTGTTGAATTTGGGGCCAAGTTATCTTCACAGAAACTGTTATATAAAATAAACGTTCTGAAGTCTAAACAGAACCCATGATAAACTCACAAAAGTGGATGAATCAGAAGAGTGAATGTGCCCAAGCGAAAAGTCAGTCTCAAAGATAACATCAAAGCCAAAATCAGAAGACAAACGGATTTCCAGCAACAAGCCAAAACTCAGTATCAGAGCAATCCAGTACAAACAATCAAAGTATGGAAGCCTCACTAAAGTACAAGCAAATCACAGGCACCTGGATAAGCAGGAACTTGTTTAACCCCTTAACGCTAAATCACGTACCTGTACGTCAGGGAATGTGGTTAGTTCCCGCATTCCCACGTACCTGTACGTGATAGAGATTGCACGGGTTCAGAAGCAGAGCCCGTGCGATCTCCACGGGAGGCCGGCTGTATCTGACAGCCAGGCTTCCCCTGTAGCAGCAGGGACGGTGATTGCACCGACCCCCGCTGTTTAACCCTTAAGGTGCTATGATCCATAGTGATCATGGCACCCTAGGGGTTTGGCTGGGCTATAAATCATGTTGCCGGCAGCAGGAGTCTGTGTGAGCTGTAATTTACAGCTACACGCTGCTCCTTAATCCCTCCCCCCATCGGAGCGAGCTCCGATGGGGGGAGGGTTAACCCCTTGGATGCCAGGACGAGGGGAAGCTAGTCTATGCATCTGCATAGCTAGCTTCCTCTATAGACTGCAATACACGTGTATTGCAAGTCTATAGTTAGTATAGAACCAGTGATCCTCTCTGATCACTGGTTCTAGTGTGCTTGCAGCACAAATAAAACAATGTAAAAAAGTTTTTTAAAAAAAAAATAAAGTGTAAAACAAAAAAAAACAAACCATAGTTACATTTCTTGTAAATCTGGAAAATCGCTGTTACACTTGTAAGCCTTATAACGTCCAAAATAAAATTAAAATACAATCAAAAGATGATGCCGATATAAAGCAGAGATATGGGAGATAATATTTATTACTGTATTTGGGTGGTATAACTATATGCCTGAAAAACAGAGAATTTCACATTTTGAAAATTGCAATTTTTTCCAAATTTCCATCAAATTTCCTATTTTTTTTAATAAGTAAATACAAAAATATTGATTAGTGTTTACCACTAACATGAAGTATAATGTGTTACGAGAAAATAATCCCAAAATCACTTGTGTAAATTAAAGCGTCTCAAAATTATTGCCATTTAAAGTGACACGTCAATTTTGAAAAAATAGGCCTGGTCCTTAACATACATTTACGCTGTGTCCTTAAGGGGTTAAATATCCCTCTTCAGCTGCTTATTGAATAAGCATAGGAGATTCCTGAAAACTCCAGAAGCTTCACCGGTTGGTAACAGCAGCTAAATTAATATTGCTGATACTTCTCCTCACCCTTTTCTCCTCTTTCTCTCTCCACTTTATTCTATATTTCTCTCCCCCATCTTTTCCTCTCCCTTTTACTCTCTCTCTCAGCTTCCCTCTCCACTCTTTCCCTATAGATTTCATACACATGATACCTATCTTTATTTCCATGATTCTGGAGAGTCTCTGTATTGCCAGTAATAGCGCAATTTGATATCCACAATGGCCTTCGTATTTATTAGGCAAAGTCCCGTATTTTGCTCTCGGAGAACTCAGCTCCCACCTAGTCTGCAGCCTAACGGCCCTTGTGTGTGTCCTCGGAGATTTCCTACTTGGCCATTAATGTGACTAAGTATATTACAGATAATAATGTGCCCAAAGTCCTTCCACTCCTAGCGCTATCCCACCAAAAACCTCATGTCTGGCCTGTTACCTCTCTTTGCCTGCTAGGATGAACTTCGTAAAAATGGCTCTGTCATTACCCTAAATACTATACATCCTGCTCTAGTTGCCAATATTTATTCCGAGTAGGTTCTTTAAGAAGCCCAGTGGCATAATAATCTCATTTATCTGGAGCAATAAGTGGGATAATGTTGTTGTCCATTTGCTAGGTTGAGACAGGAGTGAGACTCCACAACTTTAAAAGATATATTTGGGGCACCAGACCAGGTTTTAGAGATATATGCCCTAAATATTATAAGCAACCAGGCAGGTCAAGCCAAGTAATTGGGCGTTCTTTTGAACAAGTGTGTAAGTTTTTACATGAAAAAATGGGTGTAGTAGTAACGAACAGACCTAAAATATGCCTTCTTTTTATAGATCCAGAATTGTATACTATATTGTATTCAGTCTGGAGAGGATCTTACTCAGTGAGGTCCTCTACTATGCTAGGAAGACAATCTCTAGGATTTGGATATCCTCCCACCCACCTGCTCTCAGAAATTGGATCAAGTCCATCAACACTACACTACTCCTTATAATATGGATTTAGAAAGACTGAGATAATTAGTACAGCTTTCATAGCATAAGGATAGATGGCTACACGCCCCTCAAATTTTCCACTCACCATGACCAGATTATCACAAGGCTGCTCGCCCATAAGGACTTTATATTTACCCCTGTCAAACAGGACAAACTGGAGGATAATAGGGTATAGGTGAACTTACTATTATTAATAATTATTGGGCACAATTGTTTATGGTTAATGAATTGCTTTTTGTTTTAACCTGGCTTATTAATAGATAGGGCAATTTTATTTATAATTGTTAATATATGTGATATCCGACATTTTGCCCAGACTAATAATGTTAGGATGGATTTGCGTGCTACTCAGCTGACTATACCCTGTGCAGTTATATAGTTGTTACTATGGCTTACATGTAATACTACTCGGGCATTGTGCAGCCAAATTTTACATATACTGTTTTATATACATCTCTTTGTTATAACCCCTAAATAAACTTTATTGTTAATTTAGAATATGATAAACAGAAAAAGGTAATAATGCACATGACATGGTCAGAAACAAATACAGCATTCTCATTATTAATTGCTCTACGGAAAGTCAACTCACCCTTCAAGAATTAATTCTTCCAGTCTTTGTGCAACCTGTCCAATACATTCAGGAATTTCTTTCAGCTGATTGTATGACAGGTTTAGATGCTTTAAAGTCAAACAGACCATGCTCTCAGGCAAATCTAATGAAGGTCCAATTTCATTTCTCGATAAATCAAGGAAAGACATATTATTCATTTCCAGAACAGCAATGGGAAAGGTTTTGAAGCTGTTACTATGCAAATCTAGGTATGTCAAAGATTTGAAAACCTGCATTAAAAGAAATAAATAATAATTAGTACAAACACAAGACACAAAAGTAAACTATAGAAAAAAAAAGCAATTAACATGGAAAAATCATATTAAAATTGGCTCTTGCAGTTAAAAATATCTCCTGGTATAGGTCAACTTTAGATTTATACAAATTTTTGTAACCCATTTTCAAATTAGCATTTTTGAGAGTCAAAGTCTTGAGTTGAAAGTTTTTATTAACATTTTCAGAGTAAATAAAACAATAACCTATTGGGACGTATGTCCCTCATAGTAAACATATAAGGAACAGTTCTACAAAGAACATATCTACACATTTATTGACGTGAAAAGGAAAAGGTTGGTTTGCGACACTCCTTCAAACATTTATTGACATTATCAACATATTAGTTTATACATGAATCTCAAACCAATCATAATGGGCAGCAATTACAATACAAAACAGTGGTGGTAAAGAAAACATTCACAACATACTGTATGTGGACTGGCATATCAGTATGCTGGGAACTTTGTGGTGCAAAAGGTACGGTACCTTATATCACCCCTTGGTGGGGATATAAAACAGTCTACACATTCTGGAAAAAAATTATACATGTATTTCAGAAATGATAAGAACAGAACTTAAATGTTTATCTAATGGTAGAGAGGCTTTTGGTTTAAGTGTTATTCATACAGAACAAATAGTTGGTTAGGACATATCTTTATACTACTACTAGATTCTACATAATAAAAATTGGAAATAGCTGAAGCTTTAAACATGTTGGAAATGTTTAATGGAGTTCAGTTTAATTTACCACAATCCACCTTTATATACATACTTTCAGCCCCACTGAAATTAGTATTTATGTTAAAAATGCAGAATTGTGGACATCCTCAATTATTTTCATGAAAACAATCTGTCAGGATACGGAGTCGCCGCGGACTCCTTGCTGCGCGGCGCCTCCCTGGGAGGCGTGTTAGGAGTTCTATTGAGTGTGCTTAGGTCATTAAGGGTTAATCTTTTCCTTGCCTTCAGTCTCCATGTCATTAGCCATCAGGTGTGTTTCTCTGCTGCTATTTAATCCCCACCCAAGCATGGATCCTTGCCAGCCATTCACTTTGTGTTTCCTGGTCCCCCTGCTCAGTCTTATCTCCTGGCTCGACCTCTTGCTCGTCTGACCTCGCCTTCTCTTCTGTGTCTTGCTGGGACTTGTGGTCCTCCCTGGTTCCATGCTGTTTAGTCTTTTGTTTTGCATTGCATTTACACTGTGCTTTCTGTTTAGGTGTGACCCCGTGACTCCAGTCCCTAGGACTTTCAGGGCCTCCTCTCCCCTTATCCTAGCCGCCGGATAGAAGGTTATGAGCCGTGGTAGGCGCACTTCAATTAAGAAGTGCATTGGTCTGCCTCATCTCAGATACTACAGCATAGTCATAGCCGCAGGGCCTGCGACCCCTTTTGTCATTAGTTGCACAGTGTTGCTTTCCCAGCTGTGTCCCTTTATTTATATATTTTTTATGTAGATTGTGAGTCCCATGTACATATAGGGCTCACAGTGTATGTTTTTCCCCATCAGTATGTCTTTTGAGTATGGGAGGACATCCACGCAAACATGGGGAGAACATACAAACTCCTTGCAGATGTTTGTCCTTGGCAGGTTTCAAATCCAGGACTCCAGCATTGCAAGGCTGCAGTGCTAGCCACTGCGTCACCATGTTGCTCCCAGCAATCCCTTTATATATTGCTACAGTTGTGGGAAATCAGTAGGTTCAAACAGTTTTTGCCAATGGAAGTTGGTATAGAGGTTACGCTAAAGGAGAATGTGATACATGTATGGGTCAATTTCACCAAAGAAAAGGCTTTCTCCTCTCTGGCTCATAGGTAAGGAAGGGTTCCAACAGGACTAACTGATTTGTGTAGTATTCCTTATACTCCAGATAGTAATTTAGTATTCAAACAAAACTTCACTTACGTCGCAGAGTGATTTAGGAATAGAAGTTATATTATTCTGTTGAAGTTCCAGCTTCTCAAGACGTTCTAAATGACTGGTTAAAAGGAATTTTTTATTTATTAAGTCTATGCTTTCTAGATCATTTGCTGATAGGTCTAAGGAACGAATGTGCTCTTTTTCAGTTAATGAAGTAGTGCTATCAGTTCGCTTCATGTGCAATGATAAAAGGGCTTTACCTAAAAAAAAAAAAAAAAAAAAAAAACATAATGATTGCAGAAAAATACAAGATTTACATTACTCTTTCAGAAAACAACTGTACTTACATGGATTATCAATTTGAGAAAAGTCTTTTCTGCAACGTAAATTAGGTTCCTCCCCAAAACCACCCTATAAAAAAAAATAAGAATTTGCAGAGTATTGATATAATATACCTTTATAAATGTCCTTTATAAATGTAGCCTAAGCTGAACACCGTAAGTATACCCTGTACTTGCTATTTTCTCATAACTCTATGACAGCAATGCTTATCAATTTTCTTTATTATAAGTATGAAATCTTATTTACTTTAGTCCCATAGATGCAACAACAAAAAAAAACAAAAAACACTTTTTAAAATTTTTTTAAAATTTTTCCATGTAATGCACTAGTTGGCATTGTCAGACCATGCTAACAACTAGCAACCTTTTGCACTTTCTACTTGATTTCTGTGCAGTGGAAACAAAAATGTAACATTTAGCTTTGCCTGAATGGGATATCTGAAATCCCACTGACACATTGCTATGAATTTACTGCACTCCATAAGTCAGCTCTTTGCTGTAAAAAGTGGTCAAAACAATTGCATGTTTTTACTAGTTGATACCGCTTTTCTGAAAAGGTGAGATTGGCGTAGACGCATGACCTACAGCGACCCAGGAAATTATAGCTCTAAAAGCTAGAACCTGCAGTAGATTTGCTTTCTGGTGCACACAGGGTAAGAGATGTGCCTAATTTATTAAAGGGAGTCTGTCACCAGTGATGAGCACATACAAGAAAAACACAGATAGATTAGGACCACCTGAATGTAATGGATTTTTTTCATTTACCAATCTGGGCCTCTGCTGCAAAGATAACTTTATAAATATGATTAGGCAAATGAGCAGTTAAACACCAAAAGCATCTTCAATCCTCCAGACTGCTCCAGCCCACTGCACTATGACTGGCCACCTTACTGCTGCTATGTGAGAGTGACAGGTCCAGGCAGAGATGCAGAAGTCTCGCCTGGCTCTGTATTACACCATGATTCTTACTATCAAACACGTGCAGTACACCCACTTAGTTATAAAGTGTAACATGTTCAATAATACAAACACATATTGATAGTGTTAATTTTGATGAATTATGGTTTATAAACAGAGTATATACTTATACATATATAGTAGAACACATTTTATAAATTACACAGTTCCGGGGTAAAGAATCCACTAAGGGTAAAAAATAGACTTACCCGGGTAAGTTCACACTGAATAAACGCTAGCTTATTTTGCAGAGTAAAATTACACTTGTAAATTTTGCTATCCCATTGACTTCAATGATATTTTTTACACGTGTAAAAATACGCCTGTAAAAATATGCCTGTAAAACGTCATTGAAGTCAATGGGAGTCTTATTTTTACATGTGTATTTTTACACGTGTATTTTGCAAAAATAAATGCGTGTTTACTCAGTGTGAATGCACCCAAGTGTCACAGAGGGAGGCATTCCTTCAGATTTCACTGGTTCAACTAATTAGCTGCCTCTGCTTGGAGTGCAGAGATCAAGACCTTATTGTTTCAGGTCTCAACTTCAGTTTCAGTGAGAAGTGGGCACTCTTACGCTGTGTGACCCCAACAATAATAATAATAATAATAATAATAATAATGGTCCCCAATGGCCACAAGGCAAGTAATAGTGATCCCCACTAGCAGCCAGGTGAGTACTAATGATCCCCCATTAGCTCCAAGGCAAGTAATCATACTTACCTATCCTTGTTTCCTTGCAGCTCTCTCATGCTCAGTTATTCCTCTCAGCGGCTCTAAGAAGCATGTCTGAGCTGCAGATATCACTAACCGAGGTAACCATTGTATTCAACTAAATCAGAACCCTAAGGACAGTATTATAGTTTAATGGTGAGATTCAGTCATCTTTCCACCAGAGATGGCATGGTATTTTGGTTGGTAATTGCTACACTAGACATTAGGCAAGTTTTGCAACGTTCATACAGTAATCTAAAAAAAAACAAAAAAAAAACCTTAGTGACTGAGGTCAAGACTCACAAAATCTTATCAGATAGTCTGAAAAAATACAGGTTAAGTAAATAATTTGAAGGCCAGAATTAGCATGAACACCAAATATACTGTACATCATACCAAGGAGTTAGTTTGCCTCTGATCCGAAGTCACATGATTCAGCTTGGAGTTTTCCTTGTGAATATCAAGGCTGACAAATGAATGAGATTTTTTCATAGGATGTGTTCCTTCACTACCTTCAAACATAAAATAATGTGTAATATTTTAAATCATGTGCAACAAGTAATATTAATCTTAAACAATTATACAGTATTAATGCTCCTAAAAACCTAAAATACTTAGTCTTTAGGGCAGATTTATAGCATTGTAAATACACATAGAAAGCTATACACCATGGGTCAGCAATAGAGATGAACGAACAGTAAAATATTCGATATTTGTTATTCGTTTCGAATAGCCCCTCAATATTCGACTATTCGAACAAATATCAAACCCCATTATAGTCTATGGGGAAAAATGCTTCGTTTCAGGGGAACCGACAATTCGACTCAGGAGGGTCACCAAGTCCACTATGACACCCCGGGAAATGATGCCAACACCTCTGTAATGCAACTGGGACAGCAGGGCAAGCATGCCTGGGGGCATCTAACATGCCCAAGTCACAGTTTTATCCCACCATCACAGCCTATCAACTACACACTTTCTACACTCAAAAAAACCCTCTATCAAAATAGAAAAATACCTGAAAAACTTCTTTCTTCCCCAACTGGATGGACAGAAACCCAAATTTAACCTAAAGAAACATTAACAAGCACCCCTTTAAATCACGTTGCCCATGACAACCACAGATGGAATAGGCAATGGGAAATCCAACAGTACCTACCCTGAGCTGTCATTGTGGATGTGTGTGTGTGTGTGTGTGTGTGTGTTATGTGGTAAGACCTTCCAAAATTCACTTTCCTGGCCCTTAACGTGAGCCCTTCTAAATTAAGTTAGAGGCCCTTAAGCTGAGCTACCAGCAGAGATTGAGGCCCTTCAGGTGACTACAGCCTTTTACCAGCAGAGTTTTAGGCCCTTTAACTTAGTTCAGCCTTGCACCAGCAGAGTGTTAGCCCCTCTAAAATTGTTAGCCCCTAAAACGGTGGTTCCAGAACCATCACTCTCATTGTGTTGGATTGATGCAGTGGATTGGACTGAGGACCCAGACATTGACCTTGATTTGGATTGTGAAATTGATAACATTTTGGCATCAAGTCCTGGGGGTAACTTTTATTTAATGGACCACAAAGGTGGAGAATTGGCTGAAACCACTACTACTGGTAATGGTCCTCTAATATCGGACTCTACATTACCTCTACAGGGTTCTGATCAGGTGTTAATAGTCCAAACAACATGCTCCAGTACTTTAGATGTAGATCAGAAACACCTTTCCCTTCAGACACCAGATTTAACAAAGCTTCATCATTCTCATCCTGCTGAGATGAAGCCACTAAAGGAAACCTTTGCCTGCAAAGGTATGTCCTGGAGCTGCGACTGAGCCAAATCTAAACACAGAGTCCTTTGGAACTGAACAAAATTAACCAGAAGTTTTTTATCCCTTAGGGTGAGTTGAGCCTTGCACCAGCACGTGTCCCGTAACATCAGGCAGGCCCTAAATTCTTGAACACAACCGGGTCTAATCTATATATACTATACAAATGTGGCTCAAATGTGTGAATAAAACTACAAATTTTATTTGGGATATTTAAAAACACATATATACAAAAAGTGGTGATATCACATATAAGTGAGGAAATAACCCCTAAATAATATCCTGTATACCCAATGTGCAGATCAATGCAACTCCTGCACTGATTTGGGAATTTAAGGGGTTAATCAGAGTAACGCAATTCCCCGTTTAAATAATGTCCGTGGGGGTTGCGAAGAAGGACACACTGTTAAAATAATTGCAGGCAGCTAACGACCATAAGATATAGGAGCTTCAAAAACAATTATACGTTGACCCAAATTAACCCCCTAGTGATGTATAAAGAGAGTAAATCATATAGGAACACCTTCAATTACATCCCCCTATTTGGGTTAAATGCCCTTAATGATCAACGCGGGCTCTAAAGACCCCAGGGACGCGAGCGCTTCCTATTACATAACTGGATACAACATATTTGTTGTTATGTACTAGCAACAAAAAAACAAACACAATAATACTTCTAAGTGTTATTAAACGCTCCTGTCTATTCCATAGTGTAGCAGCTTTATGTTGTATTAATGACCACTACACTCATAATGGCTAACCATTAAGGGTCAATAGAGACGTCTAAATTATGGAATTTGGGGTATAACAGTCCATGGAGTCTCATCTTCCTCTTCGTTGGTGACCGCTATATGGGGAGGTGGGGTGGGGCGGGGCGGTTGGTTTGGGGTATAACAGTCCGTGGAGTCTCATCTTCCTCTTCGTTGGTGACCGCTATATGGGGAGGTGGGGTGGGGTGGGGCGGGTGTTTTGGGATAAATATAACAGTCCGTGGAGTCTCATCTTCCTCTTATTTGGTGACAGCTGGACACGTATTGGGCAGCGATCTCCACAGTGGCCTCTTCTTCTCCCAGTAGGATGTAGAGTTTCCTCTTCTCGTCTGCAGATATGAAGTCTGGGATGTGGGCAGAGAGTCTTTGGTAGTAGACGGCCCATATATACACATATATACACACACAGTATATATATATATATATATATATATATATATATATATATATATATATATATATATATATATACAGTCCTATGAAAAAGTTTGGGCACCCCTATTAATCTTAATCATTTTTAGTTCTAAATATTTTGGTGTTTATAACAGCCATTTCAGTTTGATATATCTAATAACTGATGGACACAGTAATATTTCAGGATTGAAATGAGGTTTATTGTACTAACAGAAAATGTGCAATATGCATTAAACCAAAATTTGACCAGTGCAAAAGTATGGGCACCTCAACAGAAAAGTGACATTAATATTTAGTACATCCTCCTTTTGCAAAGATAACAGCCTCTAGTCGCTTCCTGTAGCTTTTAATCAGTTCCTGGATCCTGGATAAAGGTATTTTGGACAAACAATTCAAGTTCAGTTAAGTTAGATGGTCGCCGAGCATGGACAGCCCGCTTCAAATCATCCCACAGATGTTCAATGATATTCAGGTCTGGGGACTGGGATGGCCATTCCAGAACATTGTAATTGTTCCTCTGCATGAATGCCTGAGGATTTGGAGCGGTGTTTTGGATCATTGTCTTGCTGAGATATCCATCCCCGGCGTAACTTCAACTTCGTCACTGATTCTTGAACATTATTCTCAAGAATCTGCTGATACTGAGTGGAATCCATGCGACTCTCAACTTTAACAAGATTCCCGATGCCGGCATTGGCCACACAGCCCCAAAGCATGATGGAACCTCCACCAAATTTTACAGTGGGTAGCATGTGTTTTTCTTGGAATGCTGTTTCTTTTTGGACGCCATGCATAACGCCTTTTTTTATAACCAAACAACTCAATTTTTGTTTCCAAAATGAAGCTGCCTTGTCCAAATGTGCTTTTTCATACCTCAGGCAACTCTATTTGTGGCGTACGTGCAGAAACGGCTTCTTTCTCATCACTCTCCCATACAGCTTCTATTTGTGCAAAGTGCGCTGTATAGTTGACCGATGCACAGTGACACCATCTGCAGCAAGATGATGCTGCAGCTCTTTGGAGGTGGTCTGTGGATTGTCCTTGACTGTTCTCACCATTCTTCTTCTCTGCCTTTCTGATATTTTTCTTGGCCTGCCACTTCTGGGCTTAACAAGAACTGTCCCTGTGGTCTTCCATTTCCTTACTATGTTCCTCACAGTGGAAACTGACAGGTTAAATCTCTGAGACAACTTTTTGTATCCTTCCCCTGAACAACTATGTTGAACAATCTTTGTTTTCAGATCATTTGAGAGTTGTTTTGAGTAGCCCATGATGCCACTCTTCAGAGGAGATTCAAATAGGAGATCAACTTGCAATTGGCCACCTTAAATACCTTTTCTTATGATTGGATACATCTGGCTATGAAGTTCAAAGCTCACTGAGGTTACAAAACCAATTTTGTGCTTCAGTAAGTCAGTAAAAAGTAGTTAGGGGAATTCAAATCAATAAAATGATAAGGGTGCCCATACTTTTGCACCGGTCAAATTTTTGTTTAATGCATATTGCACATTTTCTGTTAGTACAATAAACCTCATTTCAATCCTGAAATATTACTGTGTCCATCAGTTATTAGATATATCAAACTGAAATGGCTGTTGCAAACACCAAAATATTTAGAACAAAAAATGATTAAGATTAATAGGGGTGCCCAAACTTTTTCATAGGACTGTATATTAAAGACACTTGCTGCAACCCAATCACCGAATGTAAACAGCGGAGGTGTGTCAGCAAGCACACACCCCCAGTTTCTGATTGGATAGAAGATCGGGACTGGTATACTACAGCCTCAATGATACTCACGTGACTCGAGGCTGCAGGTAAGTAATATATATATATATATATATATATATATATATATATATATATATATATATATATATATACACACACACACACACACATCGTCCTCAATTATCATTGTATATGAACACATCAATAACGCCTTTAGAACCCTATATGTCAGGGCTATCTACATAGCAGGGCTATCCGGAACAAAAACCGGGCATAAAAAACAGCATGAGTGTGAACATGCTTCAACGCATATCCAAGACATGATGTTTGTAAAACTAAATCAGTATACAAAAGATGACCCCTTATAGTCCATAACATAATAATTGCGCTAGTAAAGCCTTGATGAATAATTTTTTTGCATTAGATGATTAAACACGTCTAATGAGGCCCCAAACATGCTATCTGATCGGATCCTAACTATATATTAAATCCGTATACAAGAGATAACCCCTTATAGCCCATAACTTAATAGTTAAGATACTGAAGCATTGATTAATTGATTTACGTGCATAAATGATTAAACACGTAAATGAAACCCAAAACTTGCTATCTAATTGGATCCTAACGGGTTTATAGGGATACAACTACAATGGACCAATCTAAAGAATCCATACAGATATACCTGTGTATATATACATAAACCCCTACAAAAATGGGGAACTTAACAAATATTACATGAGAGAAGTATGTAACTCCCTCAAGTACAATGATTTGGGCCATTTATTAATCAATATAAAAGTAATAATGGCCAAGGGGATAAAATAGAGGACGAAAACAATAAAAAGGAATAATAAATGGGAAAAAGAGAATGGCAGTAGGGAATAATAAAAACCTGGAAAAAGAGGCGAAAAAGAGAGAGGGCAGCAGAAACACAGATATAAGTTACAAGAGGATAGAGGAGCTACAACACACATCAGGCCTGAGACAAAGGTGTCTTCCCCATCGTGCTAACCATCAAAGCTCCCATGTTGGATTTTAAATAAATGACGTGAATGATATAGCATCATTCAATCCTTGTGGCTTGACAGTTTTTAAACAGTAGGTCCATTGGGCCTCCCTCTGCAAAAGAATGCGATCAAGGTCCCCTACTCTGATATTCATTTTAACCTGTTCTATTCCTTAAAAGGACACACGTTTAGGGTCCCCGTTATGGCATTCCCATACATGTCTACTAATGGGTAGATCTTCACACCTATTGATGTTTTCAATGTGCTCTAAAACCCGTCTCCTAAATTCTCTAGTGATCTTATCCAAATAACTGATGGGACAAGTTCAGGTAGCCATACAAACAATTCCCGCAGATTTACAGTTATCTCTGTTTAGAAAGACTCGATGGGTAACCACACTCTTGAAAGATGTACTCTTATTTATAAAAGGACAGGCCTTGCATTGTCCACATTTAAACGTACCTTTAGGTACATTTCTTTCCAACCAATTTGTTTCACTCACTGGTGGACCCAGATGACTATGTGAGGAGATCACCTAGATTCTGTCCTCTACGATAAGTGATGGATGGATAGCCCGAATTTGACCCCTTAAAATCCGGGTCCAATTTCAAGATTTTCCACAGTGGGCTCAACATATGCTTAATTTCTCCAAATTTATCATCATACATAGCAATGAGGCGAATGGAGGTGTCATTCTTGCTTTCGGACTCTGGGTGCCAAGAGTTACGTCCTGTTTTTGGGCAAGGGCATTTTTCCTGGCCCTTCTGATGATAGATGAAGGATAACCCCTATTGATGAATCTCTGCTCTAAGTCATCCGCTTTGCTTTCAAAATCATGTATACCCGAGCCGTTTCTGCGGATTCGCAAAAATTGTCTCTTTGGGATCCCATGTTTGCTGGATGAAAGCTGTCATAACGTAATAAATTATTAGTAGCGGTCTTTTTTCGAAATACCGTTGTACCAACAGATCCATCACCATTCATCACAATGGATAAATCCAAAAATGACAGTTGTTTTGGGTGGAACTCTGCAGTAAAGCGGAGATTAATTTGATTGTTATTAAGGGAGTCAACAAATGCCCAAAAGTCAGCCTCTGTACTGCCCCAGAAAAAGCCCTAAGTTCTGTGCTAAGTTGCACAAAGTTCCACTTGACCACCGACGCGTGGACAAGTGCATGCGGCCAGGGATGCTAAATCTCAATCACGGCACACTGGCTGAATGTAGTTGAGGCTGGGACCGGGTCGCAAACTGTGGCAGCCTGCCTTGTCTCCCCGCCCAATATTCCTGGAAGGAGTGCCAAAACACCACCCCCTCCTTCTCCGCCGCCGTTAAATCGACCCCAGCTACAACCCGAAAATGCTGCAACACTGGCGTGGGGAGACGTCAGCAGGCTGTGCTGAAGCTCATCAGCTTGGGGGACAGACAGCACACTGCCTCCGAGGTGAGGGATGCCATCCTGGATGATATGGCAATGTGTTTTTCCCCGCTGCACCTGGGAAAAGGCATTTTTGTCGTGTGTGATAATGGACCGAACCTGGTAGCGTCTCTCGAGCTTGCCAGCCTCCAACACGGTCCATGCCTGGCCCACGTTTTTAACTTATCGGTGCAACGGTTTTTAAAAACGTACCCCAATTTACACAAGCTACCAGTTCAAGTGCGGAGCTTGTGCGCCCACTTTGGCAAGCCTACAGTAGCTGCAATACACTCCAGCAACGTCTAGATCTGCCTGAACCACCGGCTGTTGTGCGAGGTCACCACATGCTGAAACCCTAGATACCATATGTTGAGCAGGGTGTGTGAGAGACCTTTGATGGAGTTCCATCTCCAAAACCCAAGGGTTCATCAACATTAGCATGTGCTCATCGCAATTCCTGATATGACAGCTGCGTTAAGCAGGGTACAACGCAGACCAGGCCCAAGCACCAGGAACAGGTGTTACAATGGCTAGCGGATAATGCTTTCAGCTGCTTTTCCACCAGCCAGTCAGCCACTACCTGCAGTCATGTTCATACCCAAGAGTCTGCCCCTCCTTCCTCCCAACAGGCCTCAGTGATGATAACAAGGCACAGTTGCCATCAGGGCAAGCTGTGGTTATGTGCGGTTTGCAGTAAGGGGAGAGTGAGCAATTGGAAGAGGAGTTGGTGGACAACGAGATCACTGACCCGACATGGACAGCGGTGATGTCTAGCGGCGAAAGCAGTGTAGATGTGGAGGCAAGCTAAGCAGGAAAAAAGGTGGCTAGAGGCAGAGGCATGGACAGGGATGATGTCTAGGGGGAAAAGCAGCGTAGATGTGGATGCAAGCACAGCAGCAAAAAAGGTGGCTAGAGGCAGAGGCATGTCCAGAGGCAGCAAGGCCAAAGATTTTCCGTGTACTAGCCACTCGTGCAAAACTCGCCCATGTTGGCAGACTTATGCAAGATCTCTCCGTGTCTTTGAGGAGTCCACCAAGAGGGTCAGCTGTGACGAAGCACTCGTGAGTGTAACAATCCTGCTCCTGTGTGTAATGCAAGAATCCCTCCTCGCAATCAGGGATAACGCATTGTACGCTGAGGAGTCGGGCATAGGAGCAGAACCATCCCAGCAGGATAGTCAGTGCACACTCCTGTCTGCCTCACAGCGTATATTGATGGAGGAAGCGGAGGATGACGAAGTGGCAGATGATCTCATTGTCACACAGGAGGCTAGCGGCACCCCCTGGCCAAACTACTGCCACTGAGGGGCCTAGTGTCACCAGGAGGGACAAGTATAGGCACATGTTGCGGGAGTACCTGGCCGACCCCAGCCCCGTCCTCTCCGATCCCTCTGTGCCCCACACTTATTGGGTCTCCAAGTTGGATTTGTGGCTGGAACTTGCGCTATACGCCTTGGAGGTCCTTTCCTGCCCTGACGCCAGCGTGCTATCGGAAAGTATCTTCAGTGAAGCCGGTGGCATCATCACAGATAAGCACAGCCGGCTGTCAGCTGACAGTGCTCACCGGCTGACTTTCATCAAAATGAACAGCCAATGGATAGACCCATCATTTACATGTCAGTTACATGACAAATTTAGTGCGATTTGCACACTTTGCAAGTCTAAACTGAGTAGAGGCTCTGAAAAGATCAACCTTACCACCTCTTGCGTGTGCTGTTATTTGGAAGGCAGGCCCTGGGCTCAGTGGGAGAGAGCAAACGCAGGACAATCTTCGCCCAGCGTTGCAGACACTGCCTCTTCCACTGTTTATAGTGCTGGTGCTGCAGTCCAGACCACCAGCCTGGACACCTACACCTCTGTCTCTGACACTTTGGCACCATCATGCGCCTCTTCCCAGCCACTCCCCATCTCCCAGGCATTTCATTGCAGGCAGAAGTACAGCGCAAGCCACCCACATGCCCAAGCCTTCAACGGCCTCATCTAAAAACTGCTGGCCCTGGAGATGCTGGCGTTTATGCTTCTGGATACCCAGGCCTTCCGTCACCAGATGGCAGCTGGGGCACCTCCCTATGCTGGGCCTAGCCATTACTACTTCTCTTGGTGTGCTGTCCCCGCCTTGTGCCTGCACGTGTCCCATAACATCAGAGCTCCGTGCTTTGCTGCAAGGTCCACTTGACCACCGACGCATCAACAAGTGCCTGCGTTCAGAGATGCTGCTTCTCTTTAACGACAGGCTGGGTGAATGTAGTGGAGTCTGGGCCCGGGGTGCAAACTAGGGCAGCCTATCTCCTCTCCTAGCCCAAAATTCATGGCAGGGGTTCACTGAAAGCCTACTCTTGCTCTGCAACCTAGACCCCAGCTATGAGCTGGAAACGCTGTAACACTGGCGTGGGGAGATGTCAGCAGGCCGTGCTGAAGCTCATCAGCTTGGGGGACAGACAGCACACTCCCTGCGAGGTGAGGGATGCCATCCTGCATGATATGGCAATATGGTTTTCCCCGCTGCACCTGGGCCCAGGCATGTCCGCGTATGTGATAATGGCCGGAACCTGGTACCAGATCTGGAGCTTGCCAGACTCAAACACGGTCCACACATGGCCCACGTTTTCAACTTGTTGGTGCAAAAGTTCTTTGAAACCTACACCATTGTTCCTGATATACTGGTCAAAGTGCGGTTATTTTCGTAAGTGAAAAGTATCCTCTGCTAGGCTGAAAACATTCAGAGCACACTCCTGTCATCTTTGCACTGTTGGCTGGCGGATGAAGACGAGGGGGATGAAGTGGCATTTCATGTCACTGTACCACACGAGGCTTGAGGGTGAAGCTCAGTGCATCCCATTGCTTCAGCACGGATGGTGTGAAGGGGAGTGGAAAATGGAGGAAATGGAGAGTGACCCTTACAGTTGGGGGCAGCGAAGTCATGCCAAGTAACACACTGGCACACATGGCTGACTTCATGTTGGGTTGCTTTTCAAGAGACAAAGGCATAGTTCACATCATGGAGAGCAAACAATACTGGATTGAACAAAAAATTGGATTGAGCTTATATAGCTTGACTGAATTGCTGTGTATCCCAGGTAGGTTTTGGGGGGTACAACATTAAAAACAGGTTTGACCATACATGGCTTGAATGAACAGCTGTCTCCCACTTAGCATTGGGGGGTACAGCATGTGGAAAGCTGGATGTTGCATATATAGACTGACAGAATTGCTGTGTATATTACTTAGCTTTGGGGGGTACAGCATTAAAAGCAGGTTTGACCATACATGGCCTGAATGAATGACTGTCTCCCACTTAGCATTGGAGGGTACAGTGGAGGAAAGCTGGATGTTGTGTATATGGACTGAATGAATTGCTGTGTATACCACTTAGCTTTGGGGGGTACAGCATTAAAAACAGGTTTGACCATACATGGACTGACTGAACGGCTGTGTCTCCCACTTAGCTTTGCGGGGTACAACATTAAAAACAGGTTTGACCATACATGGCCTGACTGAACGACTGTGTCTCCCACTTAGCTTTGGGGGGGTACAACATTATAAACAGGTTTGACCATACATGGCCTGAATGAACAGCTGTCTCCGACTAAGCATTGGGGGGTACAGTGGAAGAAAGCTGAATGTTGCGTATATGTACTGAATGAATTGCTGTGTATACCACTTAGCTTTGGGGGTACAGCATTAAAAACAAGTTTGACAGGGGCCATACGGTGGCTCAGTGGTTAGCACTGCAGCCTTGCAGCGCTGGAGTCCTGGTGTTCAAATCCCACCAAGGGCAAAAAACCATCTGCAAGGAGTTTGTATGTTCTCCCCGTGTTTGCATGGATTTCCATCCCATATTCCAAAAAAGACATACTGATAGGGAAAAATGTACATTGTGAGCTCTATGTAGGGCTCACAATCTACATTAAAAAAAAAAAAAAAAAAAAAAAAACAAGTTTGACCATACATGGCATGACTGAATGGCTGAGTCTCCCACTTAGCATTGGGGGGTACAGTGGAGGAAAGCTGGATGTTGCGTATATGGACTGAATGAATTGCTGTGTATACCACTTAGCTTTTTTTTTGGGGGGGAGGGGAGAGTACAGCATTAAAAACAGGTTTGACCATACATGGCATGACTGGATGGCTGTGTCTCCCACTTAGCTTTGGGGGGGGGGGTACAACATTAAAAAACTGGATTGAGCTCTTATAGCGTGACTGAATTATGTGTTTCACATATAGCTTTTGGGGGGGGGGGTAGACCTTTAAAAATTGGATTGAGTGTACATAGTCTGACTGAATTTCTGTGTCTCCCAAGTAGGTTTTGGGGTTACACACCGTGGATATCTTGATTGAGCGTACATAGCCTGACTGAATTTCTCCATCTCCCACCCAGGTTTTGGGGTTACACACCGTGAAAAACCGGATTGAGCGTACATAGCCTGACTGAATTTCTGTGTATCCCACCTAGGATTTGGGGGTACACACCGTGGATATCTGGATTGAGCATATATAGCCTGACTGAATTTCTGTGTATCCCACCTAGGTTTTGGGGGTACAAACCATGGATATCTGGATTGAACATACATAGCCTGACTGAATTTCTATGTATCCCACTTAGGTTTTGGGGGTACACACTGTGGCTATCTGGATTGAGCATACATAGCCAAACCTAATTGCTCTCTATCCCTGTTTTGGGGGGACACCGCCTGGAAAGCTGGGTTGAGTGTATATCACTGGACTGAATTGCTTTGTATCCCTATTAGGTGTTTGGGGGGACACTGCCTGCAAAGCTGGGTTGAGCGTATATAGTCGGACTTAATGCTCTGTATCCCTGTTAGGTGTTTGGGGGGACACTGCCTGCAAAGCTGGGTTGAGCATATATCGCTGGACTGAATGCTCTGTATCCCTGTTAGGTGTTTGGGGGGGCACTGCCTGCAAAGCTTGGTTGAGCGTATATCCCTGGACTGAATTGCTCTGTATCCCACTTTGGCGTTTGGGGACACACACCGTGCAAAGCTGGATTGAGCGTCTATCGACTCCTCTCCCTGCAGTATATAGCTCTGAAAAGAGCTGTTGTTGTTCTTCCGCTTTTCCCTGCCTATCTGAAGCTGATCCCTATCTAGCCCTCAGCAGCATGTCTGTCCCTATGTCTAAAAGCCGGAAAATGAAATGAAGATGGCGCTGACTATTCTTATAAATGGGAAGTCACATGTTTTCGGCAGCCAATGGGTTTTTTCAATTTTTTTTCAATGCCTCCGTTGTCGTAGTTCCTGTCCCACCTCCCCTGCACAGTTACTGGTGCAAAAAACGTGCGAGGGAAGGTGGGAGGGGATACGAATTTTTACTGCATATGCCGCATGGTGTTCGATTGCAAACTAATACCTTGAACGGCCTGATATTCGATCGAATACCTATTCGATCGAACGGTGTTCAGTGTTCTCTAGTCGGCAACCTATTTTGTATGGGGGGCCAATTTCAAACTAGTACTCAGTGTGCCACACAATAATTGTAAGGATCTTGACCTACTACTACATGAAAGTTATATAACGGAACCCATAACTGAAACAAATTTGTCATTTCAATGTCATCCTTGCCCTTTTTTGGTGGATACAAATTTTAGCTGAACATGGGGGTAACAGTAGTTTGCAGTAAGTCTGCTTTGTGGGGGACATAGGATGTGCCTAACACAGCCTGGTCTTTTTATTGAAGAGATCCAGACAAATCTTTCCAGCTATTTTGAAATTAATAGGTAATTTTACCTGCCATATTATACTTTGCACAAGTAATTGCTAACCTCCGACTAAGCTACTGGCACAGACTCTAGAATATCACTCCTCATGCCCACCCCTTCTCTCCAGGACACCATCCATTCCAGCACCAGTGCAGAGATTACTGATCAAAAGCATCAAATAACAGTAACAAATCACTTGGCTTACACCATAGTTGGGCTGGAAGGGCCAACTTTACATTAAAAGACCAGGAATAGAGAACATGTACAAAAGCAAAGCATTAAAAGGGTATTCTAACCTCTAGCCTTTCAAGAGGACCTGTCACAAAGTACAAAATATAAATGCCATACATGATGCTGCTGTGTTCCTGATCAATTTTTCATTTTTATTTTTAAAATCCATCCGTTCAAAAAAAGATATGACCCCAGGAACAGGAACCTTTGTTTTTTCCCCATCAAAAAGAAAAAGTCAACACCCACTTGGTAAATAAGAGATAATTTACAGAAAATCTTCCAGGTGCCATATCTTTTGAATGGGTCAATGGATTTTAAAACATAAAAACATGAAATGCTCAGGGAGACAGTGGTTATCGCATGATGACATTTAGTATTTTGTAACTGGTAACAGATTATCTTCCATAGATAATAATGTGGTCTTATTAGATTTTATTACTTTAAACCAGGGGTCTCAAACTTGGCTGGGCAAATGGGCTGCACCCAGAAAAAAAATCAAGCTGAATTCCTTATAAATTCTATACAATATTAATAATGCCAGCAGCAGCCCAGCACAGTCTATAGTTCCACAGCAGTGGTCCTGCCCCATACAGTTTAATTTCCCCCTAGTAGTGGCTCCATACAGTTTACTGTCCCCCAGCAGAAGTGCAGCCTACAAGTTTAGGAAGCATTCACACTTGCGCCCATGTCCGCCCATTGTGTCTCTGTCCTATTCCCCATGGAAACTGCATAGAAGACGGCTTCCTGGCAGTCAGTTTTAAAACCCATCCATTTGAATGGGTTTTGAAAGCAAACCTCCGGTGTCCGTATGCAGCATCTCTATGAGGAAACTGTTTTTTTTTAAGCCGGACACAAAGTCCTGCATGTCCGACTTTGTGTCTGGCCAAAAAAAATTGGTTTCCCTGCTGAGATGCTGCATATGGACACTGGCGGTTTGCTTTTAAAGCCCATACAAATGTATGGGTTTTAAAACTGACCGCCAGGAAGCCGTCCCCTATGCAGTTTCCACAGGGAACAGTATGGAGACCCAGCGGGCAGACAAGGACGCGAGTGTGAACGCCCCCTTAGAAAGCTATAGATTCAGGTCAGGGGTTCTTTTCTCCCTGGGAAGACTGCGGGCCATAGTTTGCTGCCTCAGGGGCCGCATGCAGCCCGCGTGTTTGAAACCTCTGCTTTAAACTCTGCTCATCTGTAATTCTGCAATAAACAGTTTTACTAGTTATGTTTTATTGAGCGCAATGAGTAAACATCCACCAGGTAGGGAGAAATGTGTGTTATCATTCACTTGTGAATATGAGAACTTCCAACACAGTCTGACACAGCCACTGCTAATCACATTTGGTTAAAAAACTTATAAAAGGTAACACAGTCAATTTATTACATTTTCAGAAGCAACAACAGAGAAATGGAACAACACCCCAGCTCAAAGAAAGGATGATGAGAGCTTTAAATGATAAATAAATCAAAACCTTTTTCTTCAAAGTACATTTACCTTCGCTATCTATGTCATCACTGTTGGCAAATACATCATCAAAGCCATCATGTGTAAAAGAATCCTCTTTATCAAGCAGGTCCTGCATGGAACATGAATCTCCTGAAGATCTGCAACCATAGTGCTTGCTCTGATAACGAAAAAGCATTCTTGCCAGAACAGGCCCCAGATCTGGAAATTAAATACAAATAAGGTGTAGCCATTACAGAACATAGTAAGAACTTATTCACATATCAGCTTTTTTTTTTTTTTTTTTTTTTTTTACGTCAGGGTTTTCCATAGACAAGACACAGACCCATACATTTTTATATCCAACTTCCATAGAAAATTGGAGCTCTGTAGAATAAAATTGGGGCATGCCTTATTTTTGTATATTTTAAATCTAAAACATGCCCATGGAAGTCAATGGGTCTGTGAGACACAGAAACATCATAGAGATGACAAGACATGGTTATTACAAGTCAGGAACCCTAATGGAAGCCATGTACCTTGTATGCTTAAAAATAACATTTATTATATACTAGTAGAAGGACCCAGCTCCACATGGGTATATTTCATTTTTTGTTTGTGTAGTGACCTGTGGGGAATGTAACAGTGGCATCCACAGTGCCCTGCCCCTTTAAAACTGACCTACAGCAGTGGAGAAAAATGGCTGGATTGTTATGGAAAAATAGAGTAAAGCTCTAATGTGTGATGGTGTGTGCTGAACGGTGTATCTAATCTCTTGATGTTGGAAAAAGCAGTACACCATGTATCGGTCCACACTGGGACCTTTCTCAAGTGCAGCTTGCAAGTTGCACTTGAGAAAGGTCCCAGTATGGACGTTTAGATGCATATATATTTATTTAGGTGGTGAAATAAGTATTGAATGCAGCACCAAGTAAGTAAATAGATTTCTAATGGTGCTATTAACATGAAATTCTCACAAGACATTAGTAACAATCCATCCGATCCACACAGGCAAAGAAATCAAGCCATAGATTTCCATAAATTATGTGTAATAATGAAATGACTGAATTTGAATGAATTTAATCCAAATTGAATAAAATTGAAAAAAAATAAAAAAAATAAAAAAGGTTGATTTAATATTAAATGCATTTTTCTTGTGCATATATTACATGAAGAAAAGAAATGGAAAAAAAAAAAGTTATGATGGCTGAAATAGAGAGATGAAGAAAAAAATAAAAAATAATAGCAGTCCTTTAAGATTCACACAGTTCCTGTAATGAGGAGGCTAAAACTTGTTTAAAGGGGTTTTCTCCCTGTTTCGGCAGTTTGCCTGCTGTCTCTTATTCTAACTTCCTGTATTTCTCCCCATTCCCCCAGTTTGCTGAATGCAGCTTGCTGAACAGGACACTATGAAGTATCACAATACTTGTGCAGATCAGAAAATATGATCATACTTCTAGAAAACAGACTCAATGTTATTTGTGTGTTTACAAAGAGAGATAACAGACTTGGCTTTATCAGCAAACTGCAACTAGCTTAAGTAATTGTCCTGCCAGCAGAGCTGTAGATAACAGTGAGAGCAATGAGTGACATCACTTGTGCTATCACACAGGTACAGCACAAAAACAAAGCAGCATTTCTAAAGCAATATATTTAGGAAAAGTATTCAATTTACATAAGCTACCAATATAGATAGGATCCTTGAGATGGGAATACCCCTTTAAAAACAACACATAAATAAGAAACCTACCTTTGTTTCCTTCATGATCTACTGAAGGATTTTTTAGTGTATTTTGTTTCTCTGTGAACAGTGGATTAAGCCATGAAGGTTGTATTTTGCCCATATGAAAACCTCCAAGGCAAATGCTGTTATTAGTTGCATCTAAGCCAAGTTTTTTTAACAGCAAGCTTATGATCTCATTGTTGCCATTCTTAATGCTCACTTCGAGGGCCTTCCGTGAATCCTGTTCATTAACTCCATGATTTAACAATAACTCTACAAGCTTAGCATTGCTTCCCTTCTCACAAACCTATTGGAATAAAGAGAATAATTAAGTTTGGTTGTGCAAGGTGAACAATCCCAACATCATGACGACCATTTTAAATCTAAAGTCTAATTCAGCAATGGGCCCTCTAGTTCCCCTGTGCTCTGCCACAAACTTCCACCTGACCATTGCCAATGACTCACTCTACAACAGCACTTTCTTACGTTCATCTTCATCCATTTACCCCATTCTTCAAATCAGGTCTATCTGTTTTTTCTTGGTCCAATGCTGTTTTGTTTTTTTCAACGTTTAAAACAAACAAAAAAAAAAAGCCAATTTCTGCTGGACCACAACTTTATTCAGAATAGTGGAAAAAAACCCCTCATTCTCCTGATCAATAGGGCATAACTTGCTTTGATGAGAAAAGCTATTTAACTACTTCCGGACCACCCATTGATTCATTACGTCCAGGTGGTACACACACACACACACACACACACACACACACACACACACACACACACACACACACAAAATGTATTTTAATGGTAGAATCCTTTTAAAGGCAGTTTTTTTGCACATAACACATGAAAATTAAGAAAAACACCCCAAAATATATGACCGAATTTCTTCCGTATTCCAAAATGTACACTTTGTGGGCTTAACCCTATGTACAGACTTGCAGATATTTTAGGCCCATTGCACATTCAAACAAGATTTGAGTTATCAAAGCAATTGAAAACCATAAATGACACCATTTTATAAACTAGACCGCTTAGGGTACTCATTGAGGGGTATAGTGAGCAATTTGACCCTATAGCCATTTCACAGATTTTACTAACCTTGGGAGGTGTAGGTTAAAAATTACTAAAATGTCCCTTTATCCCCAAAGTTTTAATTTCCACAAGGGGTTAAAGGAGAAAAAGCTCCGCGCAGTTTATTAAACAATTGCTCATGAACGCGGCAATACCCCATATGTGGTCAAAATCTGCTGTATGGTAACATGGTGGGGCTCAGAATGGAAAGAGCACTATTTGGCTTTTGGAGGGCAGATTTTGCTGGAATAGTTTTCAGGTGCCATGTTGCATTTGCAGAGGCCCTAAAGTATCAATACAATGGAAATCCCTCATAAGTGACCCCATTTTAAAAACTACACCCATCAAGAAATGTATCAAGGGGTATTATCATTTTGAGCCTAAAAATACTTCCCAAAAATTAATGTGCAAAATGAAAATTTTAATTTCTAAAGAAATATTCCATTTCAGTGCCCAAAACGTTGCGCCCACTTTGTGTTGTCAGAGACCTGCACTTCTAAAACTATTAAGTGGGCCATCCCGAGGGGCAAAAAATTATATATGTGGGTGTACAATGCTGAAAGCATCAACTGATTCTCTATTATAGATTAGAGGACACGATTCAGATCCACTTCCTCCATCGCTGGCAGGATCAACCAGGTACTGGGGGCACCAGGCAGCCTGGGGTCACTAGCCAGACCCCAAGCTGCATATTACTGATAGCGGCAACCCCCAATTTCGCCGTGGGGGTGTGCTGGGAGGCATACAGACTTGGCAAAACCACTTGTATGTTTGACGGCGGCATCCAAGGGGTTAAAATGTCCAGTCGGAGCTGAGCTAACACTGAGCAACAGCTAACACCCGATGCCCGTCAAGGGGGTCTCTGAAGGCCGGCTGTATTCTTAAAATTGGCCGGTCTTCAGAGACCATGACTGCTGGCCATAAATTTACGGCCGGCGGTCGTTATCCGGTTAAATACAAGTGTATGGGACAGACTATCCCTGGCAATGCTTAGATCATTGCAAGTGGCAGCTTTACAGCCTATTTTCTATTCAAAGGAATTTAATTAAGATTATTAAACATGATTATATTACAAACTATCTGTGAGCATTTGAAATGCTAGCATCCACCCACCTCATGGATTGTAGGTGTGTGAGCAGGTGCTTTTTAAATTAAATGCTGCAATGAGGTCTGCCTGCATCCTGCACAGAGCTATGTTTAATCTGAGTAAGGCCCCGTTCCCACGGAGTAACGCGGCGCTCATTCTGACAGTAAACACGTGTCAGAGTGAGCGCTTCAAAACAGAATCCCATTGACTTCAATGGGTTCCGTCTTACACAAGCTACACATTGAAATGAATGTGAGGCTTTTTAACCAATTGATTTCAATGTGTTACGTGCGTTAAACGGAACCCATTGACATCAATGGGATTCTGTTTTGAAGTGCTCACACTGACACGTGTTTATGTGTCAGAATGAGCGCCGCGTTACTCCATGGGAACGGGGCCTAAGAGAGACCTTTTTTCTGCGATACGTAACCTGTTCTCTGCCATTGGTGAGGAACAGGTTAACAGATGCTGTAATTGATTTAAAGAGGTTGTGCAGGCAAAAATGGGAAGGGGGCAGTGAAAAAACACGTCCTGGTTCTGGTGCTCCGACGGCGTCTCCTGGGTCACTTCTGGAGGTGTGCTGTCCAGTTTTACCTGGACAACTCCTTTAAGTTATTCAACACTGGCATGTAGCAGCTCTGTGTCTGGCCCATCACTGTGCTGCAGTGATGCAGCTAGGTGTCGAAATGTGGGAAAAATTCAAAATGTAAGAATGCTTATGCAGACATCTATGATGCCTGTAAAGCAGAGGTTCTCAAACTTATTTTGTCTACCGCCCACTTCGAGAATTAATTATTTTCTAGCGCCCTCCCAATTTTTTTTACTTTACTACATCTTAAGAATCACAATCGCAGTCATTATACAGTTTGACAACTTTTGGACAGGAAACAGTTACTGTCTAGTCCCCTATATGGCGTTACACGAGGAAACGCGCGTTAAGCGTAAAGGAGCGGTAAAGTTTGTGTTAAAAGCAAAAAACAATTTTAAAGGGGTAGGCTCATGAAGCTTGATCTGCCTTCTAAGCTGCCTAAAAATCTTTCTCCCTGTTTGCTTGCGTTAATTAGCCCCGCCCCCAAATTAGTGTCTAGCTCCGCCCACCACATAGCGTGATCCTATGGGATGACTGAAGGGCCTGTGATGTCATCAAAAGGTCCTGTAGACTTGGATTTAACTTGTACGGAGTTTCCTAAAGGACCTGGCTCCTCTGCCCACTAGCAGCCTGCTCTATATAATAAAGCTTTATCCTAGTGAACAGAGAGACCAGGTCCTTTAGCTCAGTAGGATTTAGACTGCTTTATATAAGAAAGCAGCACTTATTCCACACACCCCCCTCTATCTCACAGCAAGGAGCTAGGTGATGTGTATGTGTGGTGCAGACACAGGCTGGCTCCGTACACTCAGCCCCCCCCCCCTCTCTCCCCCCACACAGCAGGGAGCTACGTCATGTGGCTCCCTCAGCAATGAGCAGGGGGCCAGGTGCTCGTGTTCATAATGAAGTGAATAAAGTAAGATAGTGGACAAACAAAGCAGTTTTGCTGAAGCAGTGTATTTAGGAAAAGTCTTACATCCACATTCACAAGCAGTATAGATAGAATCATTGTTATGATACCACCTCTTTAAATTAGCCATCGCCCCCCTAATCCGCTTCAACGCCCCCCAATCTTCTCTGTGCCCTTTACTGCCCCCCTATAGGCCTCCAGCGCCCACAAGGGGGTGTTATCGCCCACTTTGAGAAAGACTGCTGTAAAGGCATTACTGTGATCTCAGTCTTTGTCTCTTTTATTAACTGGATGCTGGATTAAAGCTTCTCCCGTTTGACTTTTCACACATTTATAGCAAGTCTATGAGTTGGCGTTTTCTTTACATGCTGTTATTTGAAAGATCATGTTACATTGATACTTCTTTTACATTGCATTTAAATAGTTTTAAAAAAAAAATAAAAAAAAAATAAGACTGAAGAGAAAACAGGGATAAAACTATAGCGTACCTGAACAATTAAAGAGGTATGCTTGGCTTTCTTATTGACATCCGCTCCTAGCAAGAGTAAAGCTTCCACGATGACCATATGATTTTCTGCACAGGCCTTCACGAGCAACTTGTTCTTTAAATCGTCTTCTAGGGTCATTTCAGCAAAACAACGATAGCATAACACCTGAAACTAAAACATGGAAAACCATCTCATGACAACTGCAGTAGAATTATTTTTCCATATAACAACAGCAGGACTGTGGCGCTGGTAAGACAAATTTCAAAATGCATCTATGTCTACGAATCTTTTTTTTTTTTTTCTAATTCTACGACTCCAACTTAGACTCCTTCGTAAATGGTTTACCATTTTTTAGCACATTTTGTCTTTAGTAAATCATCTCATCTATAGGCATGACAAACAGAAATACAGGGTGGCCATAAAATAACCTCAGGTGTTTGGAGTCGTGTGCAGGCTGACCCAATGGACAGAATTGCCTGAAAATTTGTATGTGTGCTAATCAAGGCATGGGGAAACGGACGGCATGAAAATAAAATTTAATACCAAAACTCCCCACCAGGGGATAATGTGGCGCTGTACAGAGAGCGTGCGGCGCAAAACCCGTCTGTCGATACTTGGGGATGTCCCATTTGGACCACCAACTAGCAAGACTGTTCGATGTGGCCGCCATCATGCATGGTGAGCATGGTCATCCTAAAAATTTTATTTATTTTTTTTTGCTGATTCGAGTATAAGCCGAGGGGGGCTTTTTCAGTACAAAAATTGGGCTGAAAAATTCAGCTTATACTCGAGTATATGCGGTACATAATCTCCAGATCAGTTGAATGCATTGACCTTAGCTATTCATTTTTAAGCAATTAATAAATTCTTATCTATTGTATTATGAAAAAATGAACTATTTCATTTGAAAAATACAAAAAAAATTGAAATAATGTTGAATCACCTTTTGGTTCCGCTTGTTTGCCAAGCAAGCAGAGATTTGGTAAAAAAGTACAGTGTCAAAATCTTGGAGCTCTAAAAGCTTTGCAAAACTGTGCGACAACTTCATGAGTGTTAAAGAAGTCCGAAATCCCTGAGAAGGTACAAAAAAAGAAGATTTACAACCAAATTATACTGAGTAATACACTATATGCAGTAGCTAATAACACATAGCTTACCTCTTCTTGTATCCTGACAGAATCTTTATACCGTTGTAATGTGGAGACTAAATGATTTGACAGTAAGTGCATTGTTGCAATGCATAGGTTTTTTCTTGTTATTAGAAAGGACAAAAGAGAGATACCAAAGTACTGGATTTCTGAAAAATAACCAAAAAAAATGTTTAACAGATAAATTTCAAATAAGGTCATGTTCACATATGTATTAAAGGCACTCCATTGCAGATTCAGTAATTATTATTATGAAATAATAATAATAACAATAACAGACCAAAAAAATCCTGCAATCATCTGGTAAAAAGATGGGACACCAAAACTGATAACTAGCCCTTGGGATTCCTTTTTGACCTTCACACAATTGACGTTGGGATTTCTGTTTTTTCGTTTCTACAATGGAACAGAAAAAGGGAAATCCCAACAGAAATGTGAACACAGTGTAACTCACATATAAAGCTAAAGCAACATTTTACATTGAAGAAATTAAACAAACATACTATATGAAGGCCATACAGTATTTAGTATTAGTAGGGGTGAGTGGTTGAATTAAATTACTTAGAAAATTTAACTGCCCAACCAAAAAGTATAGATAGCTTTCCGTATATGGTAAGCTATACTCAATGTTTGTCTGGTGCATACGGAATCCAGCACCAAACGCGTTGTTTTTTTCTTAAAACTTAGCCTTTAATTTCAGTGGTTAAAAACCATACATCATGGAAAATATTACAATTCTTGCTATCACATCAGGAGATGATAACTGACGCGTTTCGAGGACTTATGATCCTCTTAGTCGTAGCCTAAGTCCTCGAAACGCGTCAGTTATCTCCTGATGTGATAGCAAGAATTGTAATGTTTTCCATGATGTATGGTTTTTAACCACTAAAATTAAAGGCTAAGTTTTAAGAAAAAAAACAACGTGTTTGGTGCTGGATTCCGTATGCACTAGTTCAACCACTCGTACCGTTGGAGTTTTTGGATCCGGGCATCCGCGATTGTTTGTGGACACCACACCTTATTAAGTCTATGGACATCTTTTTCATCTGAACAGAGTGAGTGGGCTGTGTTTTTCCTTTTCCCCGTACCCCCTTTTGTGTTGCAATGTTTGTCTGGACTTTACCTGTATAAAAAGGAGTTTGAAGGGGTTGAGGAGGATTAGAAAATATGGTATAAGGAAAATGTTTATCTTTGTTCCGTGTTAGACAGTGGGTAGGAAATATAAAAAAAAAACAAAGAAAAACTTGGGAGTCTTCAGTAGTTGATACCTTTTTTGATAGCTAACTAATAATGATGGTAGATTACAACGTTTCAAAGCTCTCGGCTTCTTCTTCAGGTATATCTAAAAACAATTCAGTGGGCACCCTCACTGAACAGATTTCTGGATGGGTGGAGGGTACTCTTAAACCCTTAGTGAAGGATACAGCCTGCTACCTTCAGGACACCAGACTTATTAAATAAACTATCCACTATAGGTCCTATCCCAGAGGGAACCATCCTGACCACCATGGATATAGAATCCTTGTACTCCAACATCCCACACCAGGACGGTGTAAACGCCTGCCAGTTTTTCATGGAGAAGCGAGGTATGAATGCTGAATCAGTGGTGAAACTCACAAAATTCATCCTCACCCACAATTACTTTTCTTTTGATGACTGCATCTATCTACAGCAGACTGGCACCGCAATGGGAAGTAAAATGGCACCATAGTACGCTAATCTTTTCATGGCCAAGCTTGAGAGTGACTTCCTATCCACCTGCACCACCAGGCCTACTATCATTTCATTGACGATATCCTAATCATTTGGACTGGGTCTGAACAACAGCTGAAAACTTTCCATGAACAATTCAACCAGTTCCATCCCACCATCAACCTGACGCTCAATTACTCCTTCTCTGAAATTAACTTCCTGGACGCAGTCATCAAGATACAGGACAACAAAATTGAAACATCACTGTATCAGAAACCAATTGACCAACCAACCTACCTAAGATGGGATAGCTTTCATCTTACACACATAAAGAACTCCATTGTCTACAGCCAGGCCATCAGATTCCATTGCATATGTTCAGACCCTGCAGATAGAGACAAACACCTTGGGGGCCTCAAAAACACATTCTTAAGACAGGGTTACCATCCAAGAACTATTGAAAACCAAATCACCAGGGCCAGCAGAATACCAAAATCGGATTTATTAAAATACAATACCAAACAGGAAAACAATCGGGTGCCCCTGGTTGTCACATATAACCCACACCTGGAGATGCTTAGAGGAATCACATGCAAATTACATCCACTACTGCAAAAAGACAACCGTCTAAAATCCATATTTCCAGACCCCCCTCTCCTGTGCTATAGACAGCTACCAAACCTCAGGAATATGGTTGTTAGCAGCTCACCGTCACCTCCAACTAACACAGGAACATTTCCATGCGGACAGAAATATACTGACCACTGACAAGATAGAGATACCAAATTCTAACAGAGAATATAAAATCCCAGGTACGCTCACCTGTAACACACCTAATGTAGTGTATTTAATAATATGCACCAAATGTTCCACTGAAAATCTGTACGTTGGAGAGACGAGCCAGAAGCTGAGAATGAGAATTCACATCGCCATACTATTAGAGAACAAAGAACGGACCTTCCCATGTCAAAACATTTCAGCAGTGAAGATCATAATATCACCAATGACATGAAAATTTTGGTTTTAAGAGGGAATTTTAAATCCAGGAAACAGAGACAGATTTATGAGTACAAGTTTATGACCTTGTTTAACACTCTCGAGAAAGGGATGAATCTCTCACATGGGTTCATGGCATCCTACAGAACTCACTGAACTGAGACAGCCAGCCATAAAGACATTCTGTGAACTGCTAAGAACAATACAAACTGATGAATTGTTTAGTTGTATAAGCAATAACCTTCTTCTACCCTCCCTCCTAGAATTCTATTCCTATGTGTCCCTCTTGTACATAAATATACATCCTTCAGAAATTGTTTTTAGATATACCTGAAGAAGAAGCCGAGAGCTTCGAAACGTTGTAATCTACCATCAATATTATGGTAGCTTGGAAGTGTTGCTTTTCCTCTCTTCCTGTGCAATCTGTTTTAAGAAGGATGAAATAAAGGACTATGATTTTTAACAAAGTACCTCGGTGAGTGCCCTGCTTATTCTTTTTGCATATTTGTATTCCTGTATATATATTTTTGAGGCAGAGAGCACCATCTGGTTGGCGTTAGCCAAGAATAATGAAAGTATATGGTACACCCAGTATCTGACTTTTCCATTTGGACACAATTTATAATGGGCGGTGTAGGCTGAAATTCAGACGTGGTGCCGCTCATGAGTTTTTTCTTCTTATGGACAGTACTATCATTATTAGTTAGCCATTAAAAAAGGTATCAACTACTGAAGACTCCCAAGTTTTTTGTTTTATTTTTTTAGAAAATATGGCCAATTTAGTCTTCTCAAGAAATTCCATCATGTCCGTTGGTCACATGGCCATACTGTAGCATAGTACCATTAATTTTTAAGAGGACTGAGCGTTAGCATTTCTTGAGACAAAATCAGCTATGTTTTCTTATCCTGCACATCCCTTTTAATGTGAAATGGAGATCAGAGAAAATTATATAGGTACTAGACCTGCCACATGCTCTAGCAAGTATTTCCTTTTAGGTAAAAGAAAATGTTGACTAAGTCTGTGTGTCCAGGTGAGGACAGTGGCAGTGTAGTCCTAGCTTTGCATTTAGATGTAATGTGCTCCAATAGGGTAAATGTTCTTTGCATGCAATTTGCACCTTTCATAACAAAGAATCATAGAGAATAAAATTGGTCCATTATATCTAAGTTATAAAGCGATGAGGGACAATTGGAGTCCCAATAAGCCCAATTTTCCCCAATTAATGTGCACACCTGGCAGTAACTCATAGCCTTCCAAGATAACTGAAAAGTACTAATGAAAAGTACTAAAAACAAAATGTGATTTGCAGTGAGCTAATAATTACTGTGTTTCTCTGAAAATAAAACCTACTCCGAAAATAAGCAGTAGTATGATTTTTCAGGAGATGTGGAGCATACTTGAAATATAAGCCCTACTCAAAAATAAGCCCTATCCCATTTAAAAAAAAAAAAAAAAAAAAAAAAAAAAAAAAGTGTCCACACAGCTATAAATGTAAAAAAAAAAGAAAAAAAAAAGTACCAGTAAATAGAATACAGCAGAATACCCAAAAAAGAATTGCACCTCCAAGAGATTTACACATTGACTTTAAGGAAGCTACGTGTACAAGATGTCACTAGTGAGAGAGTTGAATACCAGTAGGGCTGGCTTCTCACATACAGATCAGGTAGTCCCACCGGCATGACTATATTGTGGCTGCCTCCGGTCACCAGGGGGAGCCAACTGTTACACTTGGCTGCAGTAGAACGCTGCTGCAATGACAAGGTGTCTGAGACAGGAGTGACACAGATCTGTGTGTGAGAACCCATCCACCATTAGCATTTGCCAACTCTAAATAGTTTTGAGCGTAAGGGGGTCTGGTGAGTGGATTGTTGTTCATGAAAAAAATAAGACATTCCCTGAAAATAAGCCCTAGCCCATTTTTCGACGCAAAAAATAATGTAAGCCCTTGTCTTACTTTTGGAGAAACACGGTATTATGATTCAATTTTTAGAGTAACATTTCAAGTCTAGAAAATATACTTATATCATGCGTCACCTTCATTTCCAGGATATAACTGGATACTATGTAAAATAGTATCAAGAGCTCCTTGTTCTGATAGCAACTCTAAAGACCCCGAACATTGTGAGAGGGAGCTCACTAATTTCAGACCACATTCTTGTATTCCTGGGTTAGAAATAAACTGTTAAAACAAAAAGAAAGTCATAAAGTTGCAATGATGATATTGAGGATGAATGGAGTTAAACCGTACCTCCAGTTAAAAACTACTTTGCATACATTTATCGTACAGGTGAATATTCAAGAAACTTTGTAATATATCTTATTGAAGAAATGTTTTTCTCCATTTTCCAGGCACTTTCTACATATTAGTCTGTGAAGAGTGGAAGGGTGCTAGAAAAGTCACTCAAATACCGTATATACTCGAGTATAAGCCGAGTTTTTCAGCACAGTTTTTGTGCTGAAAACTGCTCCTCGGCTTATATTCGGGTCATTACGGTAGCAGGCCAGGATAGCAGACCCCGCCCGCATCCCCACCGCTCCATCACACGCCGGGTGACGTGGCCACGTAAGCTCAGGCCCGTACCCGGCGTGTCTGCTTCCTGGCTTTTAATGTACAGCATTGCCACGCTCCTGGCAGGAGCGTGGCGGTGCTGTGGGCCCCGGCACCCGTCCCGGTGTCTGGATGCCGGGTCCGGATGCCGGGTCTGTAAATGTAATGGCACCACTCTGCAGAGCGGTCGCCATAGAAACCGGCACCTTCGCTGTAATGCTTACAGCAGAGATGCCGAAGCTTATGCCTGCGATCTCTGATTGTAAGCATAAGCTTCGGCATCTCCGCTGTAAGCGTTACAGCGGAGGTGCCCTCCGGAGATGTTCTCCTCTCTCCGGAGATGTCCTCCCCCCTTCGGCCTGCCCCATACCTTTAAAGTTGCAGGCCGGCTCCTGCGCAGCGAGCTCGCAGGAGCCGACCTGTTCCGACGACAGCCGGGAGCCTAATGAAGGCTCCCAGGCCTGTCATCGCTATATTACGATTACGGTTGGTCTATGACCAGCCGTAATAGTAATGTAGAGAATCTCCCATGGATGGCAATACACTTGTATTGCCGTCTATGGGACTTGCAATCAAATGACTGCAGGTTCAAGACCCAGGTTTAAAAAAAATAGTAAAAAAAAAAAAAGTTTTTAAAAAAATATAATAAAAAATAAAATAAAAGTTCTAAATCACTCCTTTCCCTAGAATACATATAAAGGCGGGTTCACAGCACCTGATCTCAGTTATGCAGGTTTCCGTTTTCTGACGGCAGAAGACAGAAACCGACATTCAGCGTCTGTCGGTGAGAGTCTTCTGCTACCCATGGCAAAACAGTTTGTTTGTTTTGTTTTTTCTTTACCGGACACAAAGTCCTGCATGTTCGACCAAACAAAAAAAAAAAAAAACGGCTTCGCTGCGGAGAGCAGAAGACGCTCACCGGCGGACACTTTCAAACCCATGAATGTTTCTCGGGCAGGAAACCTGCATAACGGAGATTGGGCGCTGGTGTGAACCTGCCCTCAAAGTAGAAAATGACTGTGAAACACATACACATTAGGTATCCCTGTGTCTGAAAGTGCCCCGTCTACTGAATATAGGGGACCTGCAGTGCTTCTATTCCATCGGGAAGGGGTTAATAGGAGCACTGCAGATACCCTATATTCAGCCAGGCTGAATTCCAAGTGGGGGTAAAAAACCCAGTCCTCAAGCTCAGGGAAGGGGAAGACAGACAACCAAAACACCCCCTCCCCTTCCCCAGCATCTACTGCACCCAAGAACTCGGACATTTTAATTTTTGAAATTTTCCAGTAGCTGCTGCATTTCCCCCTAGGCTTATACTTGAGTCAACAAGTTTTCCCAGTTTTTTGTGGTAAAATTAGGGGTGCCGGCTTATATTCGGGTCGGCTTATACTCGAGTATATATGGTAATTGCCGTTGCTACACTCTACTATGTTTGTAGATAATAGGCTGCCAGTGCACAGAACGAGGCAATAAATTAACCAGCCAAGAGCAGCCTTCTACTTCCCCCTCCCTTCTCTATTGAATCCTGTGTGTGCAGATGGAATTTTTCATAAAGAAGCAGTTAGATTAAAGGCAAGGAGGAAGAAAGCAGCTTAATAAGTGGTGAAGGACATACACAGACAACACAATCTAGTTAATACAAAGATCATGCTCAAGGATGTATTATTGGAACAGTTAGTATTCTTCTGTATGCCAAATGAGCACAACCCTAACAATGTAAATGGAAAGCAACTCATACATAGTCCAAAGTTTAAAGGGATCCAATCATTAATATGCAATTTTTTTGTCCCTAACACGTAGGAATAGCCTTAAGAAAGGCTATTCGTGTCCTACCTTTAGAAGTCTTCTCTGGGCCGCTGTTCGGTAAAATCCCGGTTTTCAACGGTATGCAAATAAGTTATCTTGTAGCACTGGGGGCGGTCCCCAGCTTTCAAACAGCACAGGGGGCATCCCCAATGCTGCGAGAGAACTCTCCAGCACTGTTTCCATCTTCTTCAGGAACAGCCTCTCTTCGAGTTTTCTTCCGGCGATGGCTTCAAACTTCCTCTTGTTAGGGACAAAAATTGAGTTTTAATGATAGGATCTCTTTAATAAATTTTGGTCTCTATTTGTTTTATTAAAGTGAATGGATCCACTGTAAGAAACCTCAGAATAGTTTCTGACTTTCAGATGTATTTCTCCAACAAAAAGATTAATGGGTGACTAAATCATAATGAGAATTTCCTCTAAATCTCTCCCATATTGTTTTTTCAAATGCTAAGAAATACCTTTAATGACTTTCAAACCTACATGATACATGCACTTCGTGATAAGTAAAAGGAGTTTAACTGTACATACTTTGTTGAGGGCTTGTAAAATGAACGTATGAGTTCCTTCAAGTAAGCACTGGTTCCTGATTACTTTACGTGGAAGATTTAGGTATGAATTCTCTTCCGTTTCCACAGCATAACTTGGCACTTCATATGCAGTATCTGAATAATACAGAATTTTAAAAACCCAACATAAATACATATTTCCTAGAGATAAGCGAATATGCTCGATTGAATACTCTCACTGTATAGCTCCCATCACCAGGGAAGGTGGGAGGGTCAGTAAAAATTTGATGTCCCGGAAGTGTCTCCCGGTCGGGAGCTATGCGGCCAAGGTATTTGATCGAGCATATTTGCTCATCTCTAATATTTACACGTGTAAAATAATGCATTATTTTTGCCCAAATTCTTGTTATATTGGGAGACCTTACAATAACATTATACAAGAATGAAGTTTTTTTTTTAAGTTTTCAGAAACGTTGAAGTGATTACAGGAATAAAGAAAAATTATTTCATACTGTAGATGACAAACATTCATTCTGCTATTTCTTGGAGGTATCATGTTGAAGATTCCAGCGACTCTCTCCTGTGTCTTCCTTGTCTCCCTACCTATGTCTATCTTTATCGATCATACTTATCAATCATACAGGCAGAAATGCTGAAGAGAACAAAGATCAGGACCAGGGTCTAGGAAAGGTGAGTAAAACTTTTTTTTTTTCGCTTGCTCACCTTCGTTGAGCTTCTTTAATTATATTTTGGAGTCTGAAGGGACACCAGAGTATAATAGCAGTTTCAGTTTAGACATGTTCAATCCAAACACCTTGATTTGTCTTGCAAAGTTAGCCCAACACATACTCATACTTTAAAAGGGGTGTGGTTTTAAATAGTTAAAATAATCGTTATTAATGGTAATCGATGTAAAATGCCTAAATAATCGCAATTTTTATTTAGGTCATAATCTCCCAGTCGTACTGCAAATACATGCTTGACAGTAACTCCATTCCTTGTGCACTCATTTTAATGGCATAAGGTCAGTAATAGGTGTAGTTTACCATTTACATGAACTCTGTAAAACATCCTAATTGACACTCACCATCACACATGATCTGCACCATTACCCGCAGAGCCTCCAGCTGAACCCCAGATACCTTTTTGTGTTTCTTCATAATATTTAACAGACTTGCCATGGTCACAGTCAATACATCCAAATTAAAGAAGCTAAATAAAAAAATATATATATATTCTTTTTAAAAATTGCATTGTATAAAATATTACCAGACAGTCATAAGGAAATGTGATCAGACACTTATCAATAAACAGCTAGTAATGCTTGAAAACATCTATTGGGAGATTCTTTTGAGGTCTGTCAAACGATTGAATGGTATATACTACAGTCCAATATACTGTATGAACCTATAACTGCTTTTTACAAAATACGCATTTCCATTATAGACAGAAAAATGTAAAAATTTATGATAAAATAATTCTGCTGTGACTATATGCAAAAGATTTGACCATTGTTCCAACTTAATACACATGTGGAGCCCTCCATAATCCTTTCTATAATTCTTTATTTTTAAAGATCATACGAATAACAAAAGTAATAAAAACGCCATCAGATAGAGACCAATAAGCATTTATTGGACAAATGGATATGTTCTTAGTCACCTGATGCACAGATAGGGCTGGGCAAGTACCGTATTTTTCGGACTATAAGACGCACCGGACCATAAGACGCACTAAGGTTTTAGAGGAGGAAAATAGGGGAAAAAAAAATTTTAAGGAAAAAAAATTGGTGAAATATTTAATAACCTAATAATATAATATTTCACCAATGTAAATAGAACCGGGGGCTTTCGGACACAGGGATACCAAATGTGTATGTGTTTCACAGTAATGTTTTTGTTTTATATGTATTCTAGGGATATGGGGGTGATTTGAACATATCTATCTAATCTATCTATCTATCTATCTATCTATCTATCTATCTATCTATCTATCTTATTTCTACCCATGTAATATCTCTAATATGTCTCTCTGCACCCCATATACTTCCCTCCTCCACGTTACATGATGTAGGATAAGGTTTGCATGTTACACAGGATGCTGGGACTTGTAGTACTTGGAGCAGCCCCCTCCATTGTTCCCACCCTATGCAGCCTATCTGCTGGGGTTACTCAGGGACAGTATATTGCATCTATCTATCTGTCTGTCTGTCTGTCTATCTAATCTCATCCATGGATGGAAAGAGACACCCTGCAGTGAAGCTATGCAAGAACAGAAAAAGGGGCGGGCCAGACGGGTGAAGGAGGTGTGGTTTTCTAAGCAAACTTGAAAACACACCTCTTTCACCCGTCTGGCTCGTCCCTCCTTCACTGCTTGCCGAGAAAACCACGCCTCCTCCTCCCGTTTGGCCCGCCCCTCCTTCCCTGTCTGTGTGGCTTCATTGCACGAGCCAGATCTGAGAGGCAGTGAAGGAGGGGCGGGCCAGACGGGAGAAGGAGGCGTGGTTTTCTCGGCAAGCTTGAAACCACGCTTCCTTCACCTGTCTGGCCCGCCCCTACTTCCCTGCCTCTCATATCTCGCTCCTGCAAACACGCGACACAGACAGGGAAGGAGGGGCAGAGCAGGCAGGCACCGTGCTGCTCTCCTTTTCATTCGCACAGACGGGACACAGACGCTGCACACGCTGCATTCGGACTATAAGACGCACACACATTTTCCTCCCATATTGGGAGGAAAAAAAGTGCGTCTTATAGTCCGAAAACAGTAATCAAAAAATAACTGAAAAACATTCTGAAGTCAGCTCAATAAGTCAATGTAAACTTGCTCACAACGACTATTTCAATTATTTTACATCCATGTCATCCTGTCAAACACTGCCACTGGCTAAAAGTTATGTCACTATTTTCTCTCTGTCCTATTAGAATTGCTGATACATGATTAACCGAAGCAAAAATTCATCAACATGGCATGAAAAAGGGGGAATGGCATGTAAAAACAGGAGTGTCCTAAAATAACTGTTCATTAATCATAATCGAGGAAAAATGATCAATTAATCGTGATCTTGATCATAATTTGTGTGGTCTGATTAGACACTGGGTTTGCAGGGATTGAAGGCTGTCAGAGGCTGGTTTTTGATAATTTACCTTTTGGGGAGAGATTGTTGACTTCTACACATGTATGCACTCAAAGAGGGGACTAAACACATGGTGAACAGGTTTTGGAAGGCACAGACAGACCAACAGTATAGAGGGTTGCTTGATGCACCGATAAGTACAAACAGCTCCCACAGGTTCCTTGTGTCTACCCAAACTATTTTCAGGTACTTAGGAAAAGGAAATTTGATATCAAGGCAGCCATTACGTCTCCTGCTATTGAGAGCCAGCCATAATTGCCTTTGTCTGCAGAAGTGTTATGAAAGAGGTTGTCCATGATAAACCTATCTTTCTAATCTAAGCTACCCCCTTCATCCTCCGCCTACCTTCTAAATTACTTACTGTATCAAAAAGCTATATTTACCTAGATCGCTGGGGCGGTCATGTGACTGCCCCAAGCAAATTTTCCGATTGTCCAGTGACGTTCCGTTTTCGGAAACGGAACATCACCAATACTAAGCCTCCCCCCCCCCAATCATACTTACCCGTCTTCCTGTTCCTATCTTCTGGGAACGGGACGTTACTTGTTCTGAGAGGCCGGCACGTCCTTTTCTTGAAGTCTGTTGGCCGCTCACGCCTGCACAATAGATCTGGAGTGTCGGCTACTGTGCATGCTGGCATTCTGGCAATATTGCGCAGGTGAGGGTGGTCGACAGTCTTCAAGGCGGTGATGGCTGCCCAGAACAAGTGACGTCACATGCCCAGAAGGTCCTGTCCCAAAGACAGGCAAGTATGATGTGGAGGTGGTGGGGGATGAGTTAGATGGGAAGGGCTAGTAATGGGCAGGTTAGCTAGGGAAACAGGAAGGAGGTGTGTGAGAGACACACTTGTGGTGAGCTCCTAAATTCTACCTTTTCTGCACTGGTGTGATGATCTGGGTAGCCATTGTTTACAACAGTCAGGCACTCCTAGCAGTGATGGGTTAGTTCACACGTAAATAGGAAGCTTTTTTTGGACCTTGCCAAGCTTTTTTTTTTAGCTTTTTTTTGTAAAAACAGCTTAAAAAAAAAGCCAGGCTGTTTTCCCCTCCTGTAAAGTCAATGGGCTGAAAAAACTGCGTCGCGTTTTTTTCCGCACGGTTTTCGACTCCCATTCACTTCTATTGCTTTCTTCAGGCGGAAAACGCCTGAAGAAACGTCATGTCGCTTCTTTTTCTGCTAGCAGAAAAAAAAAGCTAGCAGAAAAAAGCTAGTTGTTCACATAGGGTTCCATTGTATGGAGGAGGATTATGATGTGGATTCCGCTGTCAAAATCCTCCTCCATGTCCCCGAGTGAACTAGCCCTAACAGCTCAGCAACAGTGGCGTAACTACCACCATAGCAGCAGAGGCAGCTGACAAAGGGCCCGGGACATTAGGGGCCCGGTGACAGCTGCTGCCGCTGCTATCATTATTCTCGGAGGTCTTTTCAGACCCCCGAGTATAATGATCAGGGCCCCCTGTTGGTGGAATACTTTCCACCAACAGGGGACCCCGAAGCTGCAGCAACGGCTGACACATAGGAGCTGCAGGTCTGGCTCCTCTCAGCGCTTCAGGACGCTCCCCCTCCCCCTCTCCCCCCCCCCATTTCTCTGCCTGTCCTCTGTCCACCAATGAGAGGGCTGAGGAGAGCCCAGGAGGCAGGCCTTATCCCTGTCGAGCTTCACACAAGAGAAGAAGAAGAAGCTGCTCCAGGAAAATGAAACTAAAGAAAGAAAACAGGTACACAGGTATATACTGGGGTTACTATACTTATTAATATCAGGCATTTGGGGTGATTACTTTTGTTTTAGTAACTCCATGTGCCTCATATTAATAGCAGTTAACCCTATCATGTCCCTCAAATTAACCCCTGTGTGCCTCACCATAAGAGTTACTAATATGTGAGACATATGGGGTAATAATAATGAAGATACTTTATTATTACCTCCATGTCTCTCACATATCAGTAACTCTTATGTGAGGTACACAAGGGTTAATGTGAGGGACATGATGGGGTTAACTTCTATTAATATGAGGCACATGGAGTTACTAAATTGTAATGCACATGACCAGATTTTTTTATCCACAATTGTCCTGGTATAGCGGTCAGCAGGTGACGTGACAGTATTTAGTCCTATAGGGGCCACTATGGGACATAATACTGTGTGCAGTGGCCACTATGGGGCATAATACTGTGTGCAGTGGCCACTATGGGGCATAATACTGTGTGCAGGGGCCACTAAGGGGCATAATACTGTGTGCAGGGTCCACTATGGGGCATAATACTGTGTGCAGGGTCCACTATGGGACATAATACTGTGTGCAGGGGCCACTATGGGGCATAATACTGTGTGCAGGGGCCACTATGGGGCATAATACTGTGTGCAGGGGCCACTATGGGGCATAATACTGTGTGCAGGGGACACTATTGGGGCATAATAATGCATGCAGGGGCTACTATGGGGCATAATACTGTGTGCAGGGTCCACTATTGGTCATAATAGAGCGCGCAGGAATGCGTAGGAGGGACTCGGTCGAGATCTTCGGTGTCGGGGGGGGGGGGGGAGCCATGTCAAAAGTTCACCACGGGGCCCCGCCATTCCTAGTTACGCCACTGCTCAGCAATATGCACAGGGAATTCAGCATCCACATGTGTTGCGTCTCATGGAAGGGTTTATAACTGGTATTTTTAATCAAAATAATGCTCGACCACACTAAGCAACAGTTTCCCAGAAATGTCTTTGCCAGAATGCAACACTTTCTTGGCCTGCTCAGTTGCCAGATTTAATCGCCCATCATGCATTTATAGCTTGGACGTCACCTTTGGCAACCTATGCATTTTCATCTACATGCCCAGCTCCAGGTAAATATGGAACCTGTATGCTTTTATGCCCAACCATATCTAATCTTGCTTACAGACTAGAGATGACTCACAAGGGTACTAGAGCCTGCTTTCAATTTTACAGCTCCCAATAAACATATCTATTCGCTCTGTTCTATGACTTACATATAACTTTACTAGCCTCTGCTGGTGACTTAGTCTGCGTGTTGTTGGCATCGATGATCCACCTATATCAAGCAAATTGCTGCCGTCGATGTTTCGCCTGCTCTGGAGTTTCGGCAGTTCTCAAGCTGTCTTGCTGCTGAACTTGTTTCTCACGCCGTGCCTGTCATTGTTCCAGCATCTCAGCAGCTGGCTGGGATGCCATATAATTATCTCCCTGCTGGCCAGAGTTCCAGATTGCTTAGTGGCCGTACCCTCCTTCCTCTCCTCCCGCTTTCTCAAACTGAACACAGAGAAAACGGAGTTCATCATTTTCACCCCACCCTGTATGGCCCCTCCACCTAACCCATCTATCAAAGCTAAGGGAACCCCACTTTCCCCTGTCCCACAGGCCCGATGTCTTGGGGTTACCCTGGACTCCGACCTATCCTTCAAGTCACACGTTCAAACCCTCAACACCTCCTGCCGCTTCCAGCTCAAGAGCATCCATCGAATCCGCTCCTTCCTCACCCCTGAAACTACCAAGATGCTTGTCCAAGCCCTCATAATCTCCCACTTAGACTACTGCAACACCCTTCTCCATGGACTCCCAGCAAACACCCTCGCCCCCCTCCAGTCCACCTTAAATGGCGCTGCTCGTTTAATTCACCTCACCCCCCCGATCTTCATCGGCTGCTCCTCTCTGCCAGTCCCTCCACTGGCTACCTATAGCCCAGCGAATTCAGTTCAAGCTATTAACCCTAACATTCAAAGCGATCCACAACCTGTCCCCTCCGTATATCTCTGAACTAAACTCACGCTACCTGCCCACACGTAACCTCAGATCCTCCAATGACCTCCTACTCCGCTCTGCTCTCATCCGCTCCTCACTCAACAGTCTCCAAGATTTCTCCCGTGCATCCCCCATACTCTGGAACTCCTTACCAAGACACATAAGACTGAGCCCCACAATCACAGGCTTCAAGAAGGCCCTGAAGACTCACCGATTCAGGAAGGCCTACAAGTTCCAATAACACTGTCACCACACCACCATCTGAACTGTCTCCACCCTCTCCTTCTGTCTCTACCCCCCTTCCCTCATAGATTGCAAGCCCTCGCGGGCAGGGCCCTCTATCCCACTGTGCCAGTCGGTCATTGTTAGTATAATATCTACCTGTATATTTTGTGTACTGTATGTAACCCCCAAATGTAAAGCACCATGGAATTAATGGTGCTATATAAATAAACAATAATAATAATAATAAAATGAGAGTGTTGTTGGCGTTGATGAGCCGCATGCTCCGGCTTTTCGGCAGCTCTGAAGCTGGCCTGCCACTGAACTTGTTCTTCGCGCCGTGCCTGTGATTGTTCCAGCATCTCAGCAGCTCGCTGGGAAGCCATATAAAGAGTGTGTTGTTGGTGTTGATGATCCACCTGCACCGGCGTTTTGGCTGCTCTAATGGAGGGGCCATACAGGGTGGGGTGAAAATGATGAACTCCGTTTTCTCCGTGTTCAGTTTGAGAAAGCGGGAGGAGAGGAAGGAGGGTACGGCCACTAAGCAATCTGGAACTCTGGCCAGCAGGGAGATAATTATATGGCATCCCAGCCAGCTGCTGAGATTGATCAATCCCATGAGCTCCACTTAAGGAGAAGTCTGTGACTTCTGGCTACCTTCATAGCTCTCGTGGTTTTACAATTTTGTAACAAATTAGATTTTCTTTTCCCCAGCATATTTAATATTGAAAAAATACCAATTTGGATTAAAGGGGCTGCCTGGAGCAGATCAGAAAATGTGCAAATACTTGTTCACAAAGGACTCAGGGTTATCTGTATGTTTACATACAGAGATAACAGCAGTTTTATCAGCAATCTCCAAATAGCTGAGAGAGTCCTGCTGGCAACAGCAGTTTAATATAGTATATAGAGATGAGTGAGTAGTATTCGTTCGAATATCGAATCCTATTATAGTCTATGGGAAAAAACGGGAATGTTGTTCCGGTTTCCATGGAAACCAAAGTTCGACACCTTGGATCCTCCAAGTTCCGGAAGTAGCAGGATGAGGAGCACGAGGAGGTTTTTGCATTGAATTCAATGGAATTTTCCCGCGTGGTATTCGACCGATACGAGTATTCGATCGAATAGTAGTATTCGATCGAATATTACTCGCTCATCTCTAATAGTATATGAACATAAATTCATAACAGTCTTGAAGCCATGTTATTTACCGGGATAAAAAGTAGCCTATGTTTTAATCGAGGTTACAAACTATCAATGTGCCAAATTTCATCCAAATCGGTTCAGCCATTTTTGCGTGATTGAGTAACAGGCATCCAAACACACAAACTTTCACATTTATAATATTAGTAGGATTACATTCACAAATAGAAAGTTTCATTTGATTCCAACAACAAATTTTTGGTGAGATATGTATTTTTGCCAATGAGTAATTTTTCAGGCTGTTCATCTGATCGTAAATAATGTATACGTACCATCCATTAAAAAGATGAAGAAGCACTCGGCAGGAACTTTCTGATGCTTCTGGAGAATCGAGATGTTCCTTCATTATTTCCAGCACATTGATATGAACACCTTTCTCCAATAAAATATTTCTAATCATAACTGAAAAAAACAAACAATTTTAAGATATAGGAAGAATTTAATTTCACTTTCAAAAATATTTCACATTTTGAATTCTCAAAAATAACTAAATACTGTCAGCATTTCTATTTCAAGATGCTTTAAATACTAAAGTAAAATTCACCTTATTTAGTAAATAATTAATCTAAATTTTATCTTTAGGAAATGTAAGTGTATATACTCGAGTATAAGCCAAATTTTCAGCACAGTTTTTGTGCTGAAAAAGTTCTCCTCAACTTATACTAGAGTCATTACGGTAATTTTCTGCTAGCAAGCCAGGAACGCAGACCCCGCCCCCCCACTTCTCAATCACACGCCGGGTGACATGGCCACATAAGCTCAAGCCCGCACCCGGCATGTGTCTGCTTGCTAGTGTGCTAGCAGAAGTACCGTAAGTACTTCTGCAGTTTGAAATGTCAACCATCGCCATGCTCCTGGCAGTAGCATGGCAATGCTGTGGCCCTGGCACCCGCCCTGGTGTCTGTATGCTGGGTCTGTAAGGGCCGGTTCACACATGCGGGCAGTGCGCGGCAAGCCCACGGACCCCATTATAGTCTATGGGGCCCGTGCGTTTGAACTGCACAGCGCTTGCAGTTGCGCTTGTGTTCCGTCCGTAGGGGTCCTCATGCAGACCCTTAACACTGGGGATGGTTGTGGATGGGAAGAGAGGGGAGGAGAAAGGGGGAACATAGTATGTGACCCCGTCTCCGGAAGTAGTGAGGTGAGGGGGTCACAGGATACTATGTGACTGTCCCAGCGCTCATAGTAAATATTCACTTTTGATAATAAAAGTGATTTATAAAGATGGGGACTAGATGAGGAATGGGGGGTTAGTTTAAAGTGACCGATCGGAGGCATTAACTCCTCCGGCGCCGCGGTCATTTTGCCGGTGATCGCCAGCGCCTGGAGCAAGCTCCAGGGCCGACATCACGTTTCACCTTGTAAAGGCTCCCGGCCGGTCTGCATTCACTTTCTTTTGCAGGCTGGTTTATGCAGCCTGCAAAAGAAATTATGATTTTATGAAATTATGATTTTTTGCAATACATTAGCATTGTAACGCATTGGATAAGTGATCAGACCCCCTAGGGTTCAAGACCCCTAGGGGGTCTAATAAATGCAAGTAAAAAAAAAAGTATAAAAATTTTTTTAAAAGTATTTTATAATTCAAAATCACCCCCCTTTCCCTAGAACACATATAAAAGTAGTTAAATACTGTGAAACACATACATGTTAGGTATCCCAGGGTCTGAAATCACCCGCTCTAAAAACCTATAAAAATATTTTTCCTGTAAGGTAAACGCCGTAGCGGGAAAAATAGTAAAAAGTGCCAAACCGCCGATTTTTCACTGTTTTGATTCTGATAAAAATTTTAATAAAAAGTTATAGCATTTCCCAAAAATGGTAGATCTAAAAAGTATACACCCAGCCCTGGAAAAAAAAGACGCCCTTTAAATTTTAAACACAGTTTTGGATCTTTTTTAAGGGGTTAAACGCTAAATAAAACCATATAAATTTGGTATCCCTGGAATCGTAACGAAACACAGAATACAGGGGACATGTCATTTTGGCTGCACAGTGAATGCCGTAAAACCGAAGCCCGTAAGAAAGTAGCAGAAATGCACTTTTTCTTCAAATTCACCCCATTCTGAATTTTTTTCCAGCTTCCCAGTACATTATACAGAATAATTAATGGTAGCATCATGAAGAAAAATTTGTCCCGCAAAGATTAAGGCCTCATATGGCTCTGGGAGCGGAGAAATAAAAAAAGGGGTTTATGGGGTTTAAAAGGAGGGAGTCAAAAACGAAAATCAAAAAATGCCATCGGCGGGAAGGGGTTAAGGGACTTTCACCACCTCCATCAGGTATGATTCTTTTTATCCTTCAGAAGGTTTCATTAAATGCAGCATTCCCAAGCAATTGGTGCTGATAGTTTCAGCATCCAATATGCAAACTGTGCTCTTAAACAGCCAAGTGGGCAGTGCTTGACAATCAGTGGAGAAGTACCTATTGAAGGATGCAAAGGATAAGACTTGGTTGAGATGTTGAAAGTTCCTTTAAACTGTTTGACATGTAATTTTGTAATACTATCTATATCATTGATGAAGTGTGACTGTCTAACACAAAAAAAAAAAAAAAAATTCAAATCACACTTACCATTGTGTCCAGACAAAGTGGCTAACGCAGTTGTGCTAGCTTGGAAAACCTCCTTGGAGGAGGAATGCATCAGCATGGACAACATCACCTCTCTGTGTATAGGGTACCTGATGGAAGGTTCACATTGTTAAATTCTAACAATTAAACGAGTCATTCACAGACGCAATAATGATGATATTGATAATAATGATTATTACTTACTGGTTTTGTTCATCTCCAATTCTATTATGAAGCTCAGGGTGATACATAAGAAGATTATTCAGGGCCCAACAGGCAGCTTCCTAGAAATAGGAATCGTTTAGCTTTAAACAATATGTCTTACTGTGTTTTTTAAGATTTTTCTGCATTTGCATTTAAAAGGGTTATCCAGTTTCTATGATTGATAGACTATTCTTGGGATAAGTCCTTTAAATATTAGATCTGTGGGGGTCCGACACCTGGGAACTCGGTAGATCACCATTACCAAGGCAATGCTTCATACTTATAGTAGAAACTGTAGTGGCAAGTATATGTATTGTAGTGCTGCCCCATAGACTTCCTAGTAATATGCCATCAATATCTGTCCCAAGACAACATCTTTCATGATGAGGTAACTGTACACAATGTTTATGTCTACAAATTATATATTTGTCACCGAATTATAATAATCAAATGGACTGTCCTTTCAAACACTGCCATGGCTTCAAAGAGTTAAATATCAACTTGTTCACCTGGACATCGGTGTTCTTCTTATGAAGTTTTAAAGCTTTAAATGAAGCTTCAAACCAATACAGCTGTCCTCTGTTGTCATCTGTATCTTCTGCGTCCTCTAAGTCTTTATTTAAAAATATTGTTTCAGCTTTTAAACGGAAATAAAAAAACACTTATTGAGTAAAATAATTTTTTTTAAAATATATAAAACAAAAAGAAATTCCCTAATAATGCTTTCCTATTGGGTGCAATAGTACTAGCTGAACTGCATGTCAAAAACAGAGTACCAGGCTGCATGACCAAAAAGGATAACCTGACTCCAAGTACCGTATATACTTGAGTATAAGCCGAGTTTTTCAGCACAGTTTTTGTGCTGAAAAAGGCCCACTCGGCTTATACTCCAGTCAAGCAAAAATAGTAATGTATAGCAATGTATAGTAATGCAATAGTAATGTATAGAATCTCCCATAAAATAGTAAAAAAAAAAAAGAATCTTTAAAAAAAAATATAATAAAAATAAAATAAAAGTTCTAAATTCCTTCTTTCCCTAGAATACCGTATTTTCCGGACTATAAGGCGCACATAAAAACCTACGATTTCCTCAGAAATCGTAAGTGCGGCTTATAGTCCGGTGCGCCTTATATATGGATGGAAGCGGCGGCAAAGTCTGCGTGCCGCTTCCATACATACATAAAAGGCACCGTAAGGGTGCATTCACACTACGGAACGCCGGCGTGTATCACAGCCGTACACGCCGGCGTTACAGCAGGGCTGCCGGACACTTCCTATTCATTTCTATGGGAGCCGGCATGCAAGCGCTCCCCATAGAAATGAATGGACAGACACTTCCCATTCATTTCTATGGGAGCCGGCATGCGAGCGCTCCCCATAGAAATGAATGGAAAAAAGCAGTCCATTCATTTCTATGGGAGCGCTCGCATGCCGGCTCCCATAGAAATGAATGGGAAGTGTCTGGCAGCCCTGCTGTCACGCCGGCGTGAAACTTACCGAGCGGTGCAGGGCGAGCGGTGCAGGGTGAGCGGTGCAGGGCGGGCGAGCGGTGCAGGGCGAGCGGTGCAGGGCGAGCGGGCATTCAGGCCTCCTCTTCCTCCGATGTCCTGACCACTTCCTCCGGCGCTCGCGAACTGATAATGGCCTGGGCGCATGCGCAATATCATAATGCTTCTACTACGGCTACTGCGCATGCGCCCAGGCCATTATCAGTTAGCGAGCGCCGGAGGAGGAGGACGGAACATCGGAGGAAGAGGAGGCCTGAATGCCCGCCCACCCTGCACCGCTCGGTAAGTTTCACATTCTGTTTCAGGGTTTTATTTTAAAACGGGGGGGTAGTTTAATGTAACTTTTACGGTTGGGCTCTATCAGCATGATTTTGCTGATAGAGCCCCTCCTCGCCTGCCGAGCGCTTCCAATAGAAGCGGCTGGCACGCGGGGGGTTAAGCGGCCGCTGGCAAAGTCTGCCTGCCGCCGCTTTCAATAACATATAATGCGCACCGGACTGCGCCTTATAGTCCGGTGCGCCTTATATATGAACCGAGACGGACTATAAGGCGCTCATGGGCAATGCGCCTTATAGACCAGTGCGCCTTATAGTCCGTAAAATACGGTACATATAAAAGTAGAAAATGACTGTGAAACACATACACATTACGCTAGGTTCACATTAGCATTCGGGTCTCCGTTTTCAGCTTTCCGAGCGGGTCCGGCCATGAGCGGCGGTGAGCGTTTTATGCTCTCCACCGTGAAACCATTTTTTTAAAACCGGACACAGAGTACTGCATCTCCGACTCTGTGTCCGATTTAATAAAACCGGTTTCGCGGCGGAGAGCGTAAAACGTTCACCGCCGCTCACGGCCGGACATCTTTCAAACCCATTCAAATGAATGGGTATGAAAGAGTCCTGCAGGTTTCCGTCTCCTGCCTCTGTTTTTTTTTTCACTAAGATTGAGGGTAGATGTGAATAAACTGAAGTGTTTTCAATGGGTCTGCATGCAGTCGGAGTCTAGTCAGCCAGCTTCAAGGAGGAGGGAGACATGCAACAACTTACTGAGAAGAGCCAGACATGTCAGAGCGGATGCTTGCAGTCTTGAATTTGCAGAATAGTTTACCAGTGCTTTTATAATGACTTCATGAGCTTCATTTAATACCAGGATGTTAAAAAAGCTTCCTACAAAAAAAAAAATAAAATCCAGTGAAGAGTTATGACCTGTCGCCTTTATTAATGTGCACATTCCCATAAAGAGTGAACGGGTGAACATATATGCTCAGTCACTCTCCCCACACTGCCTGTTCTGCATAGTTATGCTCACTGCAATGTAGCCAAGAAAAGAATAGCTCTTTACCCAGCTTATCAAGAAAGGACCAGCGACTCTCGTAGAATACTCCTTCTCAGCTAGTTAGGGTTATAAAGCTCTAACTCTCTTTTAGTAGGCACTAACCACTGACCAGCTGACATTTTAGAGATGTTTTAACCTAATTGTCTAGACATCACAATTTAATCCTTCTCAAAGTTGCTAAGTTCGTTACTTTTGCCCAGTTTTCCTACTTCTAACACATCGAGTAGAAACAACTGACTGTTCACGTCCTGCCTAATATATTCAGCCCCTTGAACCCCTTCATCCAGTTGGCAATGGAGCTGATAATTACCATTGTTTTCTCCTGTCTGTTAAGTTACTCTCCATACATGGTGGGTGCCAGCTGTATTATGCAGCTTCTGGTATTATAAGTTCTGTATTTTTCAGACAATAAGATGCACTTTTTTCCCAAAAAATTTGAGAGGAAAATGGAGGGTGTGTCTTAAAGTCTGAATGAATCGCTCCACTCCTGCCGCTGCCAGCTTACTGTAGCACAGTTTCGTGCAGCCGCAGAAGTGGGCCCTGGGCTGCGAGGAGATGGTGTCCAAGCAGCATAAACCCATCTCTGAATCAAGCTGGAGACCTGGTAGTTATGGCGACCTTCTGCAGCAGAGCAGCCACCATCATCTTTACAGCAGATGCTGGGTCTGTAAAGATTATGGTGGCTGCTCTGCTGCAGAGAGGTCACCATAGTTACCAAGTCTCCGCTGTAATGTACAGTGAAGACCCGGAGCTAATACCCATGATCACAGTCCAGTCTGATCGCAGGCATTACTACTATCTGTAAGCCCTCCCAAACTGCTCCAGGCTAGTGGGTACCTCTCAAGTTGCAGCTGTTGCAAAACTACAACTCCCATATATTAAATATTTGACCCCATTTTTTTGCTACAATTTTTTTTCCCCCCATTTTCCTCCTCTAAAACCTTGGTGTATTTTATAATCCGAAAAATATGGTAGTTCCAATGATGGTAATTTAATTCCTCAGATGATGGGGTCACTTGTGACCTCAGAATCTGAGCAATTACACAGAGGTAGAATTATCTTTCTGCACCTCAGGCACAGCTTAATTAAACTGCAATACAAGTATGTTGTACAACAGATCAAACAAAAAAAATGCATAATTTAAGTCCAATGGGGGAAAAGAAAATTAAAATAAGTATAATATTTCACTCCCTTTCTCGATTTTACATAGTGAACCATAAACTAAACAATAAAAAGATACAAAACAGATTACAAATGGCCACGTTTACACTGATATTTATTTCACATGGTAAAAAATAAAATAAAAATGACAGTACAGCTATGTGAACCGAGTGGTTTAAAAAACAAAAACAAAAAAAAAACCTGCACACCTCATGTAGCTGCATTACAGATCTGTTCTATAGGAGCTGCAGCTCCCTCAGCCCAAGAAGCTAACACTGCCCTGGTGGAATGAGCTTTAAGTCCATTTGGAGCAGCGGTTCTCAACCTGGGGGTCGAACAACCAAAACACAGTGGTCGCCTAAAGCATACCTCCCAACCGTCCCGGTCGGTGGGAGGTATGTCCCAGTTTCAACTTATCGGCGCCCGGTGGACGCCGATGAGTTGAACACACAGGCAATTAAAGCAGGAGCTGTCACAGCCAGCTCCTGCTTTAATGCTGCGCTGCTTCTTTTGCATGTGTAGCCGCGATGTGATGACATCACGTCGCGTCTACAACTATATGAGTAAGCGAGACTGCGTAAAGACCGGTGGGGGAGCGTTGGAAGGTGAGTATAAGTGGTTTTTTTTGTTTTAAACATTAAGGAGGAACATAATGAAGGGGCAGATGAAGGTGGAGGGACGGCATGACACTGGGGACAGAGATGGAGGGACATGAAGCTCTGGGCAGAGATGGGGGAACATGAAACTGGGGAAGAGATGGGGACATGAAGAGATGGAGGGGGGACAAGAAACTGGGAGCAGATGAAGGGGTTATATCAAACTGGGGAGAGATGGCGAGGGGACATATAATGTACGGGTGACTGTAGGAGGATTATACTGTGTGGGAGCACATGAAAAATGAATGAGAATGGGCGGAGTCAACATAAAAGTGGGTGGAGCTAAATTCGCTGCGCGCGCCGCGTGTTTTGGCCCCCTTTCTAATCTTCAAAAGTTGGGAGGTATGCCTAAAGCCATCAGAAAATACATATTTCCGATGGCTTTAGCCACTCAGAAGCCGCACTACTGTCTGCAGCAACGCTATTCAGCTGGAACGCACGCCGTTATGGACGCACATTCCAAACTGAATTGGGTCACCACAACATGAGGAACTGTATTGCGGGGTCACGGCATTAGAAAGGTTGAGAACCACTGATTTGGAGGAATCTGGTACTTTGTTTCATAAGCCAGGAAGAGGTTTACCTTCATCCAGTTGGCTATGGTCACTTTATTTACCCCAGCCCCCTTGTTTGGACCTTGGAACCGAATAAGTAACCTGACTTCCGAATTCTTCAGATCTACTTAGGTAAGAAAGAATGCAGTGAACGAGTTTGTCCAACAGTATCAGAAGGTAAGGAAGTTTACATGAAAATGTCTGAGGAATTTCAGAAATCAGATCAAAGGGGACACCCTAAAATCACAGAGAGGACCAAATTAAGATTCCACAGAGGTACAAAAGACCAAAAAGAGATGATGAAGGCAACTAGCTCCCTTTAAGAATCCTCTGATAAAGGAGTTAGCTCCTAATATATGTAATACACAAAAGCACTTAATGATGAGATTTATACTCTGAAAGCTGATCTTCAGACCTTTATCCAAGCCCCTTCCAAGAAACTCCAATATCAGGGGAATATTCGACTCAGAAGAAGGGGCTCGTATATACCTGCAACTGGAGCATCCACTTTTTTTTTTTTTCCTCAAATTCAGAATCATCCACAGAAAATTGGCATTTTCTCTTAAAGGACTTAATTGGAGGTGTTTGGGGTTTGTTTTTTTTTTGTTTTTTTTTGGAGGGGGGGGGGGTTCCTTCCATTCCTTAGCATTTAATTTTTTATATGAGCATGGATGGGAAAAACTCTACATCTTCCATCCTCTAGGCCCTGGAACATTTGACCTTGGACTGAGAGTTGTTCTTTTACATCTTCAAATATTCTTAGGTGAATTGTCATCAAAAGAGATACCTCTAACTGACAAAGGGAATGGCAAAAAATTTCAGCAGTACAAACAGAATCAGACTCAGATAGGATTTCGCCTTCATCAGTCAGATGATGCAGAGACAGTAGAAGGCCCTGGAGAGGAAACATGTTTTTTAGAAACAGAAGGCTTAGAGGAGATGCACTCAAAATGTCTGATAAAAGCTGATTTAACTTCATTCTTAAAGGGGTTGTCCAGTATTAGGGGTATTATCAGCCACCACATTTTTATATGCACATAGAACAGAGTGCTTTCTTATATGTGGAAGCAAGGAATCTTTCACAGATGCCACATAATGGAGGTAATACATGAGGTACCAAAAAGCAGACAGGAGTTCACTGGAGGAGGAACTTACCAGGCCAGGGGCTACAGAAGGGATCCACAGACCTGTGGGCTTCCATGGTTTCCAGGGAAACTGACATGGTCAGGAATAGCAGCAGAAGAGCAGAGCCAGAAACACAGACCCTAGTCCAAGAGTGATAAGCTGATATGGTTTCAAAATTAAATTTTTCCGCTATAACTGTGGCACCCCCCTTGCAACCAGCTTGGTCCAGCAAGTCACATGATGAGGACACTGGAGTCATGCACACTTCAGAAAGAGCAGAGGAAATATGCCACAGGCTCTCCCAGTCCAGATGTCATCCATAGTGGCAGATCCTATGCCTGGAAGCTAGCGCATGGTCTGGGACTGTCACAAATTGGAGACTTAAGCTAAAGAACGAGAGGGGAGGAAGTATAGTCCCCTGTTCCCCGATCTCTACCACAGACCTCTGGAAGGCAGCTTGGATACTAAAGCTAAGGCTGGGTGCAGGAAAAAGATAGAGATCCCAGGACTGGATTCCATGTTTCCCAAGAGGGAGCACAAACAACTGGTAACCTGATGGAGGAGGGGCTTTTTATTTCTGCTTTCAAGCTGTTTCCTGGCCCTGTGGGATGCTGGGTTATTCTCCTGTTAAATGCCATTGTTAAGATGTTAAAAATTATGGCATTTAAAAGATAGAGAGAAAAAGAATAGACATTTCCAATGGCTGATATTATCTTTTTGGACTTTTTCCTTTAAAACAATATAGAAAATAAAAGAATAAAAACAAAAAAATCTACTTACCAAATGTAAGTTTTTGGAACAAACAACAACAGACTTCTTGAACTTTTTCACTGTTTGGAAAAGTTTTCATTGCGTCCATTATTATATTGTAACATCTGACATTGCCAGACATAAGTACTTCCACATTGCAAGCTGTTACAAACATAAGACATATTTTATGAATATTCAATAAAATGTATACTTTTTAAATAAATAAGTGCATGCTATGTACATTACATGAACACATGTGAGTGGGGGGTTCTGTATAACCTGTATTTACAATCAGAGCATGTACAGTTTACACATGCTTCCTCAAAACATCAATATATGCCAGTCCGCTATGCCTATTAATGATAAAAATATATTATAGTATATTAAAGTAATGATATCTTTGGCTTGCTGATTCAGTTTCTGTCACTGTAGTGTCACTTATGAAAACCCCAAGTGATTAGGGGATTTAATCACAGTTTTAACTTAAAGGGGTATTCCCATATACATAGTTATTTTTAAATTTGTAGATAATGAAAAGTTAAACATTTTTGTAAATATAAGTACTGTATTTTTTGGACTATAAGACGCACTTTTTTTCCTCCAAATATCGGAGGAAAATGGGTGTGCGTCTTATAGTCCAAATGCGTCTGTGTGCAGCGTCTGTGCGTCTGTGTCCCGTCTGTGCGAAGCAAAAGGAGGGCAGCGCTGTGCCGAGAAAACCACACCTCCTTCAACTGTCTGGCCTGCCCCTCCTTCCCTCCTGTGTCGCTTCATTGCTGGAGCGAGATATGAGAGGCAGGGAAGGAGGCGCGGGTCAGACGGGTGAAGCAGGCGTGGTTTCAAGCTTGCTGAGAAAACCACGCCTCCTTCTCTCATCTGGCCCGCCCCTCCTTCACTCTTCCCCCACAATTTTAATTAAAACAGGGCATGAGAAGTCCAGTTTTACAGTGGTATTAGCACGTACAGCTGATGGCACCAAACTGAGACCAATGATTATTTTCTTATACGGCAAGTATATCCCAAAGTCTAAATTTTAACTGGAAAAGTCGGGGGTCGTCTTATACGCCGGAAAATATGATTTCAAATCACCCCCATGTCCCTAGAATACATATAAAACAAAAACATTACTGTTGAAACACATACACATTTGGTATCCCTGTGTCCGAAAACCCCCCGTTCTATTTACATTGGTGAAATGTTATATTATTATGTTATTAAATATTTTACAAATTTTTTTGCTTCAAAATTTTTTTTCCCTATTTTCTTCCTCTAAAACCTTATGGTTATGGTCTTATGGTCCGGTGAGTCTTATAGTCTGAAAAATACGGTTTAATTAAACATTTTGCAGAGTTTTAAAGATTCTCTCTAAATACCTTGTGATCACAGTCTGTTGTCTTGATCAGTTGCCAGTGGATATGACCATGAATGCAGGAACTTTCTCAGGTCAGAAAATCAGCCATGATTTCTTTATTGTGGCCAGAATATCTTCTGATACATGTAGTGTCCCTGCCTGATATCCCAGCTACAATAAGAGAATCATAGCTGGGTTCCTGACAAGTCTCAGACCATAGAAAGTTTCTGCATTAGTGGTCATAACCATTAGCAACCGATGAAGATAACAGACTCTCACCACCATTAGAGAAAATCTTTAAAACATTGTAGAATTTTTAATTACTTATATTTGCAAAAAATTTTAACTTTTAATTATCTACAAATATAGATGTGATTATGTACATGGGAATACCCCTTTAAGTTTATTAACTAAGCAGTTGTATGAAAATCATTTTATGGAAAACTGTATCAAGGACCCCATGTAGGTTTGTGTATTATACAGTCCACTAAAGCCAACAAGTATAAAAAAAAAAAACATGAAAAGCTACAAGACACAGGGCCTGCAGCAGGTCTAAAAAATAAATAATATCTCCAAAAAAACATGTATTGTGTGTTTAGAAACATACCGTATTTTTCAGACTATAAGACGCACTTTTTTTCCTCCCAATATGGGAGGAAAATGTGTGTGCGTCTTATAGTCCGAATGCAGCGTGTGCAGCGTCTGTGTCCCGTCTGTGCGAATGAAAAGGAGAGCAGCACGGTGCCTGCCTGCTCTGCCCCTCCTTCCCTGTCTGTGTCGCGTGTTTGCAGGAGCGAGATATGAGAGGCAGGGAAGTAGGGGCGGGCCAGACAGGTGAAGGAAGCGTGGTTTCAAGCTTGCCGAGAAAACCACGCCTCCTTCTCCCGTCTGGCCCGCCCCTCCTTCACTGCCTCTCAGATCTCGCTCGTGCAATGAAGCCACACAGACAGGGAAGGAGGGGCGGGCCAAACGGGAGGAGGAGGCGTGGTTTTCTCGGCAAGCTTGAAACCACGCCTCCTTCACCCGTCTGGCCCGCCCCTACTTCCCTGCCTGTGTGGCTTCATTGCAAGGAGCCAGATCTGAGAGGCAGTGAAGGAGGGACGAGCCAGACGGGTGAAAGAGGTGTGTTTTCAAGTTTGCTTAGAAAACCACACCTCCTTCACCCGTCTGGCCCGCCCCTTTTTCTGTTCTTGCATAGCTTCACTGCAGGGTGTCTCTTTCCATCCATGGATGAGATTAGATAGACAGACAGATAGATAGATGCAATATACTGTCCCTGAGTAACCCCAGCAGATAGGCTGCATAGGGTGGGAACAATGGAGGGGGCTGCTCCAAGTACTACAAGTCCCAGCATCCTGTGCAACATGCAAACCTTATCCTACATCATGTAACGTGGAGGAGGGAAGTATATGGGGTGCAGAGAGACATATTAGAGATATTACATGGGTAGAAATAAGATAGATAGATAGATAGATAGATAGATTAGATAGATTAGATAGATATGTTCAAATCACCCCCATATCCCTAGAATACATATAAAACAAAAACATTACTGTGAAACACATACACATTTGGTATCCCTGTGTCCGAAAGCCCCCGGTTCTATTTACATTGGTGAAATATTATATTATTAGGTTATTAAATATTTCACCAATTTTTTTTCCTTAAAATTTTTTTTTCCCCTATTTTCCTCCTCTAAAACCTTAGTGCGTCTCATGGTCCGGTGCGTCTTATAGTCCGAAAAATACGGTACCTGATAGCCTTTCATAAAACATTACTCTAAACTACCTGTGATGTCCAGTGTCCTTCCCTTAGGCCACTGATTGGCCTCAGCGGTCACATGCAGCAGGGACTTCAGAGCAACAGAACCAAACTATGCTGGGAGACACCAGAGTACCAGGAACAGCAGAGTATGTGTTTGTTTTTTGTTTTTTTCTCTTTCCCCAGCCTCATATATAAACAAAAGTTTAACCCAGACAACCGCTCTAAATTATAATATGAAAAGTTAGGGGTTTTTGTATGTTATTATTCCAAGAACTTACATGGGCCTGCCAGTGGGATCAAAACACGTAATGCTTGGTAAACAACAGATTCTCTATCTTTATACTGTGTCAGAACCTTCAAGATGATCAAATAGTCTTTGCACTCCACAAATTCTATTAATTGCTCTTCTGCAACTGGAAGAAAAAAATAAACATAGTAGTTACTATTAGAGATGAGCGAACGGTGAAATATTCGAGATTCGATATTCGTTTCGAATAGCCCCTCAATATTCGACTATTTGAACGAATATTGAACCCAATTATAGTCTATGGGGAAAAATGCTTCGTTTCAGGGGAAGCCACACTTCGACTCAGGAGAGTCACCAAGTCCACTATGACACCCCAGGAAATGATGCCAACACCCTGGAATGCAGCTGGGACAGCAGGGGAAGCATGCCTGAGGGCATCTAACATGCTCGAGTACCTGTATTATGCCACTATCTTATCGGGATCCCTGTCAGCTTGCGATAAGCTGGAGCTGATTTTTTCCCATAGAAATGCATTGACCAGCGTTGATTGGACGAATGCTATACAGAGTACAGCGTTCGGCCAATCAACGCTGGTTCTGCCGGAGAAGGCGGAGTCTAAGATCGGTCCACAGCAGTCTCCATTGTGGTCCGATCTCAGATGTAGCAGTGTTGAGCGCACAGCTCTGCTACACCTGAGATGTAGCAGAGCTGGCCGTGCACTGAGCTCTGCTACACCCGAAATCTAGCAGAGCTGAGTGTGCACTGAGCTCTGCTACACCAGAGATGTAGCAGAGCTGAGTGCTGGAGGAGGCGGAGTCTAGGATCGGTCCACAGTCCAATCTCAGATGTAGCAGTGTTGAGCGCACAGCTCTGCTACACCTGAGATGTAGCAGAGCTGAGTGTGCGCTGAGCTCTGCTAAACCAGAGATGTAGCAGAGCTAAGTGTGTGCTGAGCTCTGCTACACCCGAGATGTAGCAGAGCTGGCCGTACACTGAGCTCTGCTACACCAGAGATACATCTCTTGTGTAGAAGAGCTCAGCGCACACTCAGCAAAAAAAGTGCCAGGGAAGGTGGGAGGGGATACGAATTTTTAGTGCGTTTGCCTCGTGGTATTCGATTGTAATCGAATACCTTGAACGGCCTGATATTCGATTGAATATCAATTCGAACGAATGTCGTTCGCTAATCTCTAGTTACTATCAGAGACATATCTGACCAAACAGCAGAGTATAAAACATCTGCTCAATGTATTGCTGAATTAACAGAGGAGCCACAACAAAGCATGCTCCCATGGCAACCCTGAAGTAAGCACTGGGAGAAGTTTATTAAGTACTATGCACTATTCTGGCTTCAAGAATACTGCAGTTTTGCACACACCATATTTTGAACAAAAACTTGCAACTATTTTGTGTCATTCACAGCACTAATAAAAAGTTGGAGGGGCCAGATGCACCTCTAGACCAATTTACAGCACACTGTAAATTATAGCACAAACTTATATTACAGCTGGCCCAGATTACTAAGGCTAGGTTATAGGAAGAATATGCAAATATGTTTCCCAGGATGTAAATAGGGAAACACTGCCTCTCTATGCTGTCCTCTATGGGAAGCAGCTCCCTTGAATATCATGCCCGACTTTCCAACAAGCCTTTAATTCCTCGAACATTTGGAAATTTTATGTGGTAAGCTGCAGCCTACAATTTTTTCTTCATATTTATTCACTGGGACTTTTTAATATGCAAATGAGGTACAAGTGAAAAGGGGCATCTCAGAGCCACCCAAGGTTTCAGATGGGAAGTGCATGTGCAGTAATATAACAAACACCATCATAGCTGTAGGATAGGAAGAAGCTGTCAATCAATTGTACAAGAATGGTGATTTCAACCTGTAGTCTGAGCCCTTGGAGGCTTGGGCATACCCCAATAAACACTTGAGCCTTGTTTGTATATTTCTAAAAACTGCTTTTTCAGGCAAATGGTCCAGCGCTGCGGAATATGTTGGCGCTATATGAATAAAATTTATTATTATTATTATTATTATTATTATTATTTATTAGAGTGTCTAAAATCATGTTGGAACTCAGTATAATGTCCTCTATAAAGTAATGTGACAGGTTCCTCTTGCTTAGTAAGTTAGCTAGCCACATCAAAGAGGAAGTTAACAGAAGCTTTCACAATAAATTAGAAACAAAATTTCCCAAATTCTGTGTTGTATATTCCTAATTCAATGCTAAAAATGACAACACGAGAACCATAACCTAAAGGGCTTTTCCCACTAATAAAGCATATTCTCTATACACAGTTTAGGGGATACATTTCGGATCTCTGAAGAGTCTGATCGCTGAGAAATCTAAAGTTCACAAGAAACGAGATCCCCATACTCCATTGCTGTGCCATTTATTTACGCCATTCCAAGTTAATTCTAGATAGACAAATGATGTCTATACAGTGTACATTCCAGAGCATTTCCAAAATACTCCTTTTTTATTGCTTAAAAGCTCTGTGAAACACAAATTGTGTACACATCATGAAAGACACACTAAGCTTAGAAATTAATGATATCCTTGAAGGTCTGTAGAACATGCATACATATCAATTATACCTTTCATTAAAAGCAAATAAAGGGCTCGGCAGCTGTATATCTGAAGATCTTCTTTATCTGAAAACAGCTTCATGGCTTCGAAAATCAACAGAAAAACATCCGCTTCATGATCCAAAACAAGAAAATGTATTACATCTATAAAGAGAAAAAAAAACTTATAACATTTCTCATAGCTAGAAAGCATGACTGCTGAATGTCAACGAGACCCCTACTGGTCACTTCCATACAGTTTCATACCGATTGCTATGTTTCTGAAAGCAGAAGCTCAGGCTAAGAATCTGTCCTATTTATGAGTTGGAGACACACTGCATATGCCAGTATAATATTTGTTTCAGAGCCGTTTTGTAACAAGACATGCGCCTTTGCATCCGTTTTGAAGGCAGATTTTTACTCATTGAACAATGAAGGCTTTTACTGAATGACATCAAGCAATGATCATGAAACCATAAATAAATGATACAAAAAGAATATTAGAAAATTGTATAACATTTGGGCTGTGCCCCTTCAGTGCATGTTTATGTCGCTTCTGATTTAGCTTCTGGAATTCTTTCTACAAATATAGGCATCAACCTTCTATACTACTTTATTAGCAGAATACCTATTTCCTCATGCGTATGCTGTAATAACAGTAAGACTAGAAAGCAGGATAAAAACACATATGAAAACAATTTCTTTTGTGGAATAACTGGATTTAAGCAAATACAAATTACCAGTCCTACTTCTATATTACTGGAGCCTGAATACAGTCCTATTATGTTGTTAGATCAAAGGGTGAATGACCAAACTCTTGCATACAAAGACAGTTTGTTTCGAAATGATAAGTATTATAATTAAAAATAAACATGGTTTAAAATCTTTTATTTCACTGTACCTGATTCAAGGATGCTGGTTAAAACCTTTAATCCAACTGTCACAACATTAAGGTTTGTGACATAAACAGACAGGATTTTCAGGACTTGCCTGGAAAGGCAATGATAAAAGAAAGTTTTAACACAACATCATTAAGAGATGAAAATATCATGATTTATTGCTACATAGAACAAGTTTATATGGTAGCGGCTAATAAAGAGATTTGCAGTTTGCAGTGCCAAGGACTCAATGGGTCTATTAAACGAGTGGCTACATGCCCTGGTTTCCACATGAAAATTAACTGGAGAACTGACACCATTTATTGTTTTTCCTTGATGCAAATTTTCAATAAGTGTAAGGATAAATATGAACTATGGAGTGAAATCTAGTGATGTAGGATACACACTTGCGTATTTCAACACAAAATACTTATCATAAGCCACATTGAAAATCAGCTGTGAACATGCCCATATGATTGAAAAAGATAATATATACACATTTCCTCATCATAACACACTGGGTATGTATACATTTACGTACCCCATACATTTGTATCCTCTTTATTGCTAATTTATAATGTGTTCACAGCTGTGACAAAGTGATAAAAAAATATATATATAAGGTTATGTTCAAATTTGCGCTGAGGAGACTACATCACAATGCTTATCACATACTTAGTAGAAAATAAATATCTTTTATTTTGGTCAAAACCCAAACTGAAAATTCTTCATCAGGAAGAAATATAATTCTTTTAAGGCCGTGTTCACATCTGTGTTCGGTATTCCGTTCAGGGAGTCCGTTTGTGGGGCCCCCCTTCCCCAACGGAATACCGAACGCATTAAAAAGCAGTAAACAATCAAAGCATATGGACCCCATAGACTATACTGAGGTCCATGTGTTTTCTGCACAAATCATGTGGAGAGAAAAATACTTCAAGAACTACTTTTCTCTCCGCATGATCTGTGCAAACACTGCACGGAAAACACACAGACGCCATTATAGTCTATGGGGTCCGTGTGCTTTCATTGCTCACCGCTTTTTAATACATTCCGTATTCCATTCAGGTGTGTGTGGGGGGGGGGGGGGGTCCCCAAACGGATTCCCTTAATGGAATACTGGACACAGATGTGAACCGGGTCTCATGTTCAGAGTTCTATAAGGAAACAATATGAGGTATTTAACGTTTACTAGACTTAGTATTAACATAAGACAAAAAGGAAGTGAGATTGAAATGTAAAAAGACCTATGGGAGAGGGAGCCTGAAGATGTCATTCTATGATGTCACCCTGGCTCCCTGTGGGTGACTGCCGCTGCCCACCTCCCTATTCTACTCTTCTGAATCTTTTAAAAGATGGCTACTACCGGGATATGTACATTCATCACATGACTTTACAAAACATCATGTAACCTGTAAGTGGGAAATCAAGAATGTGAACCAAGCAATATTTGGACCAGAAGTGCTATTAGCTTGCATAGCAGTGTGTCCTCATCAGAAGGAGGTTATGGGAAAGGTCCTCTTACATGCTTCTTGCTCTCTGCATGCTGTCCCTCCAGATGGTGCCATCACAGAGGGCAATATGGATAAATATTTTTATTGTACATTTCCTATGGTTACTTCTGAGATACAGTACCAAAGTCCTCCACCAGATTAACACACCACAATGCATCCACAGTGCCCTTTTCCATAGCTTGCTGCGAACCCCACACCATTATTTAAGCCCACAACACAGTAGAGATATTGAGAGGCAGGGCTTAATGGACATGACTTGGATCTCTGTTAGGGCCATGGCTAAAAAGTTACTATTCATAGCATGGGGATATGGTTAGAGAAGAGCACAGATATCTGTGTTTTACACGTAGACTTATATACTTACTGATGAACACCAAGGACTTCCCACTCATGTCCAACATCCACTGGAGCATGTAAACTATGTAGTATATTTGGGCACACTGTTATCAATCTGCAAAGTAAAGACCAGCCCACCTGAAACACAGAAAATAAAAGTTTGCTAAAATATGCTCAACATTTTGCAAAAAAATCAACCAAACTTTACTAAGGCTGAGGCCCCACATTGCGGAAATGCAGCTTCTTTTGTTGCGGATTTGCTGAGTTTTTTTGAACCAAACCATGGAGTGGCTTCAAAAGGAATGGGAAATATATAGGAAGCTGTTATACTTCTACCTTCTGCTCAACCCTCCTCTGACTTTGACTCAAAAAAACGCAACGAAAAGGTGCAGAAAAAAGCTGTTTCCACAACATGGGGCCTCAGCCTTAAAAGTGGTTTTCCCATCATACAATTTTTTTTTTTTAAAATTGTGTAAGCATGCGGATAAATCATCTGCAAAGTAACTTCCCCTACTTCCTACGTGTCCTCTCTATCTAGATCTACACCCTCATCGGCCCCTTCACATTTTCAGCCTATAATGGTTAGCGTAGACAGACTTTACTAGAGAGCATGTGATTGTCACTAATGTAAACTGCATTCCCAGTTGAAACTTAGGGACTGTTCACATCACATTTTTATCATCAAATTAATTGATCAGTTTTACATATACAAAATGTTGCTAAAAACAAAGGAGTCAAAGGGTCAATGTTAAAGGGGGTCTGTCAGCAGGAAAATCGTAGCCAAAGTAATGACAATACTCTTTAAACGCTTTCCAAATATGCCTTTGTTATTCAGCATCGAAGCTCCATTATCGAGAACATCAGTGTTTTAATCCTATGCAAATTGGGTAAAAAGGCTTTTAGGGCATTTCTTATATTCCCCAGGCTTCACTCTGCAGTGTAAAGTTCTTCCTCTTAAGTGCTCCTCAACTCCATCCACCATTCTCTGATTGACAGCTCTACCTTTGGGACAGTCGGGAGGCAGTTAGAAGAGGTAATCTAGGGGCAACACATTGGCTCAGTGGTTAGCGTGCAGCCTTGCAGCGCTGGAGTCCTAGGATCAAATCCCGCCAAGAACAAAATCTGCAAGGAGTTTGTATGTTCCCCCCATGTTTGCGTGGATTTCCTCCAGTATGTCTCTACAAAGACATACTGATAGGGGGATAAAAATGGGGCTCACAATGTACAACAAAAAGGAAAAAAAAAAGAAGAGGTAATCTACGTCACAAAGTTAAACCCAGGGAATATAAGAAATTCCTCAAAAGCCCTTTTCACTTAATTTGCTTAGAAATAAAACAGTGATTTTTCTTGAAAACAGAGCTGCAAAATAACAAAGGCATATTTGCAAGGTACTGGGATTACGGTACTCTGATTATGATTGGCCTGCTGACAGGCTCCCTTTACATAAAAACGTATCAATATAGTCTGTTTTTTTGTGGGATGTCCTGATAATTAATGTTAAATTATAAAAAACTATGTAAATGGTTGGTCATCTGATTAGTTTCCATCTGTTTTCAGAATTGTATTTCTTTATTTATTTTTTTTAAATCAAAAAGTGATGTGAACAGCTCCTAACTGTTGTATTGACCATTCTGCCTAAAAGGAAATATTCCAAACACTACATAAAGCTTCATATGTTCGGACTGCACATACACTGAAAATAAGGTAAATTGAGCATGCTTGACCTGGATGAAGGCTACCTAGAGCATGTATCTCAAGGCAATAGTGCCCCAAGAGTCATACCCTGTTTCCCGAAAATAAGACAGTCTCTTACAATTAATTATCTAATGAAATATATGACCTTTCTTATTTTCGGGGGATGTCTTATGCAGCGGCTGGAGCGGGGAACAATCGGCAGTCATGCTGATGCTTCCTTAGCGGAGCGCCGGCATGACTGCTGGTTGTATGTGATCCAGAAGGTGAAGGGGGGGGGGGTCTTATGTTCGGGGAAACAGGGTAGGAAAAGGGGGAATTCATTGGATTTTTCTTAGTGACATAGATTAAGTAAAGTTACTTTCAATGTGGAAAATTATATTTTGCAAGACATTACACAGGCTAAACCCACCTTCTAACTTATCAATGAAACCAGGAAGTGGAGAGGATGTGGGAAACAAAGCGAAACACTGAGATGGGAGAAGCCCTTTTAGGAAAGGAAAGGAGAGCACAACAATCCATAGGGCTGCAAATGATCAAACATCCTTTCTCAAGTCTGTGGACTTAAATAGGGAAGTGATTTGTATAGGGAGACTATTTTCCATGTCACTATTAGACTGAAATTTATACACAACAATTATAAAATAACTTTTAGAATTTTTCAGGGCACAGTGAAGGAATGTTTTATGAATGATTATAGCTGTAAAGCTAATATTAACCTCTACTTTTAGCAAACATGAAAGGTTACTATTGCTCAATGTTAATAAGTTTACTTTTGTACAAAGATTGTTCAATTGACCAACACTTACAAATCAAGGTGCGTTTTAAAGCAAATAGTTATTTCAGCATACATACCAGACAGTCAAAGATAAGAGCCATTATCTCTAAAGGAGATATTAGTTACTAATGGGGGGTTTTAAGAGTCTACAATTCATTTATATTGCATCATTATTAACACTATAAAATACTTTGTAGATGAACCCAGATAATGGAAAGCGTGTTTCCTCTATGCATTCTCAGTGTTTCTTACCAATTAGGATGGGGCTACAAAATAGGAGAGAATTAACTATAATATGTATGGCAGAAAAGTAGCATAGAAGTGGCACTTTTTTGGCACATGACCCCGATATACCACTATGTCATTTATCTGCCATTTTCACCAAATTTGAAGACAGTTGATGGAGTAAAGTGGGGACGCTTCAGCCTCAGACCAGAAATTTGGCAAACCTCCTAAGATACACCAGGATTTTTAAGAGACAAGAGCCTCTTAATATTTCTAGGTCACATAGTACCAGTAGGCACACATGCCACTTTGACCCAGTATTTCTGTGACATGCATTTCTATTTGTACCGGAAAAACAGAAAATATACAGTGCCGAGCGCAAATAGTGTAATACTGTAGACACAAGGTGGAGTTTAAATAAACAAACAGATGGAAGCTCACATTTTTGGTTGTGACTTAGCAGTCACAACCACTTATAGTGTGTGTAGGGAGAATTCCCAAAAGATATGGACACCAGTAAGCAGTTGCTAGCCTCAGGAACGTAGTAAACCTGTGTTACACGTCAGTGTTGATACACACTTGAAAAAGGGTTTCTTCCCAAAACGTGTGGTGTATTAACCAAGTGGAATAAAGGATTTTAATTTAGACCAGTGCCTATTCTGCATCATCTTTCTTCTGTATTGGATGCATGTCTTTTTATCCCTTGTGATATGTTCTACAATGGTCCCACACCATTCCTGATAATGAGAGTCTGGTTTCACCAGTCCTGATGGAGTGGCAGGCTGCACATGTGCCCTGCTACGCCATAAATTCTCTATGACAAAGTCAGAGAAAGATGAGCACTGTACTCTGCTATCTGCTATCTAAAAGGGCAACATGGTGGCTCAGTGATTAGCACTGCAGCATTGCAGCGCTGGAGTCCTAGGTTCAAATCCCACCAGGAATAACATCTGCAAGGAGTTTGTATGTTCTCCCCATGTTTGCATGGATTTCCTCTCACTCTACAAAGACATACTGATAGGAAAAATAATGTACATTGTGAGCCCTACATGGGACACACAATCTACATAAAAAAAATAATAATTCTGAAGATTCTGCACAAAAAAAAAAGCGATTAATGACACCGATGTGCAGGCAAAAACATAAGCTTGGCATAGACAGCAGTACCCTGAGTGCACTTGGAATTTTTAGTATAGCCCCCACAATTTCCTAGTAATAAATGCTGTTATTTTTGGTGTATGTTATCCTATTTAGACTGTGCTGTCAGGAGGGCGGTGTCAGGCAGGCAAGAATTCTGTGATTATGAGCTCAGACACAGGCTGCCTTTAACTGGAGATCTGAATTACGCCCCCTGCTGAAACTAGCACATCATACTCCAAAACTACCTGTGCTTATTGATCAAGAATGGTGGAGGCTAGAGAACAAAAAATTCCAACTGTGCTGGAATCAGTGGAGCAGCAGCTATTAACAGATGCTAAGAACTAGTATTACTTGAGGTGGTGAGAGGTCCTCTTTAAATTTGAGTTGTTCTAACAACTACAGCAAGCAAAAAAAAAGCATGTAAAACAAGCAAGTACTAACAATTCATGTCTGGAAATAAAAACTAGACATGCAGGAACATTTTTCTTGAAGTTTGTTTTTGGCCACTCTGTTTTCTCATAGTAGAATACAACTTGGGCATAAATAAACAGCACTAACACATACTACATGATAGATAGATAGATAGATAGATAGATAGATAGATAGATAGATAGATAGATAGATAGATAGATAGATAGATAGATAGATAGATAGATAGTTTATATATTTAAAATAATTTTGAATTTTCCACTCGATTATTTTTTATAGCGGTTTGCTTCCTCTTTAAAAACCACAAACAGTAGGTGTTTACCAGTTACAAAAGAAATGTATTTTACAGGAACAGAAAGATCTTAAAACCATAGCCATCATGGTTAGCCAAAAGCAAAAAAACAAACACATCCCTATATTATGGTAGCATTACCTCCTGTATGACTGCGACTTTCATGTACGATTCCAGAACCAGCAATAGAGGCAAGTGAACATTCACGTGACTGAATATTTCCGCAGCTGATGTGGAATAAAATACATAAATGTTAGCTCAAAAACATGTAAAAAAAATATGCAGCACTTTACATATGCCAAAACTTACCACTATCAGAAAAAGTGTGAGCGTGCAAATCTTCCAGTATCTGAACCAAATTGGCAATCTGCTTTCCTTCCTCCACATTTCTAAGACGTACAACCAGCTTCTTGACGTTTTCTTCTAGTTCTGTTGTGCTGCTCATGGTTTCTTTCTGTCAGGGTGACGAATCATTATTTATTCCTTCATCTCTTCAATTTGTGAAGAAGTCCCACTAAAAAATGTACAGAAAATACAGTAACCTTTAGAAACTAATAAAGATTATGTGAACTGACTAACAGAGGACAGCTGCTACACATTTTACTAGCAGAAAATTCCAGCCTTAGTCACACCCATCAAATTCATATGATCACTGCACAAGTCCCTACCTCTCAGGTAATGTTAGTCTAAGTAATGTTAAAGCAAGAAGCGAAAAGGAGAAATAACTTACAGCTGCATATAACACGTTTATTATTCAAAATATGTATCATTGTGGGCCTTAGCCTTAAGCTGGTTGTACATGACTGTGTGCTAACCGACAGCTATGAATGAACAACAGGGGCGGCACATGGGGATGTCACCTTTGTGCCGCCCGTGCTTCAGTGGGACTTTCTTTCAATAAATAGGCGCCTCAGAAGCAGGGCCACAAAATCGAACAGGAATAGGACCTGTTCCATATTTTTCGGCTCAGACTATTGGACAGGAACACGTGACCATATCATTCACAGTCTTGTGTACGGGGCCATCGAAATGAACAGTTCAGTGTGCTATCTGAGAATCCCATCCCCACTTTGAGGAAAAATATGCACAGTGGACATGCTGCGATTTCCAATACCATTGCGGTTTCAAAATCGCAGCATGTCATTTCTACCTACAGAAATGCTGGTGGTTTCCCTATAGGTAGAATTGAAGTAGAAAGTCCACAAAGAAAACTTCTACAAACCTTCTGTGAAAAGCGCTGTGGGAGAAAACAGAAATTCATTGCCACTGTGGTTTTTCTCGCAGCTCTTTTTTGCTGCGGGATGCTACATGGTACCTTAGCCTAAAAAATGAAATGGCACATACTGTAATACTGCATCTATTTGGATTAAACGTAAGTCTCTGATATAGCCAGCTATTAATATTACAGTCTGCTGTAGGACTGCCCCTATGGTCTAGGGTATTGTACCAGGCAAGAAAATTGATTGCTTACCATTGGTTGGACCAGAGCCCTCCTCTGGTGGAATTGATATCTAGAGTTAATACTACTATTAGGCTGGAGAGGGGAGTATATATACAGAGAAAGGCCCAAACTAAATTTGAAAAAAATTTGAGGAGCACAGTTGGATACACCTGGTCTTCCCTCCCCGTGTCTGGTTAGGGATAAATCTCTCACTTCTACTTTATCTGTTTCCTTGATCCCCTGAGTGCTATTCTTTGCATGGAAATCAAAGGATGTTCGGGTGAATTAACGAGGGGTCCTAATGGACTTCCCCCCCTTTATTGTGTCTCCATATCTTTGAATTGTTGTTGTGTTGCTGTTGTTTTGTCGATTGTTTGATTTTATGTACAGAAAAATTCGTTTAAGGACTACCCCTATGAGAAATTAATTAGCACAGAATACTGCCCTATTTAAATTAACAGGGTGCACACTCATGTAGATGTCATATAGTCAAATTTTACTATATTTCAATATAAATGGAGACATTGAAAGAGGAATTGTAATTCAGTCGCGTGCCTCTATTATGAAACTTAAATTTGGGAAACTAGAGCTACAGATACAAACACTGCATACTGGATCAAGATTTCCCTATGAGCTTTCATTTTCCACAATCTTCCCCTAAATGTCTCAACCACAACTATTAGTTTCTCATTTACAGACCTTATAAACTTAATTTTGCAACGCAGCCATATTCAGAAGCTACCTGTACAATGCTTTCCAGTCTAAAGCATTCTATGGAGTCCTATAAATATGGGAGGCCCTAAGGGCATATAAAAGGTGCCAAACATTTATGCATATAGAATGATGCCGATTATACTCTGGACTCATGCAGTCTATCTAGTTGTATAACAAGAAAGAATATTTGCCATGTTCTCCAAGCTCAGTTCTTTTCTATGCTAGCAACAAATGACATTATATAAACTACAAAATGTACCAACCTCTACACAACAAAATAGGAATCATTTTATTATTAGAGATGAGCGAGTAGTGCTCGATCGAATACTCGTATCGGTCGAATACCACGCGGGAAAATTCCATTGAATTCAATGCAAAAACCTCCTTGTGCTCCTCGTCCTGCTACTTGGAGGATCCAATGTGTCGAACTTTGGTTTCCATGGAAACTGGAACAACATTCCTGTTTTTTCCCATAGACTATAATGTTATTCAATCGAATACTACTCGCTCATCTCTATTTATTATTAGCATTTCTTAAAGGGGTATTCCCATCTCATTGATGCTATCTATACTGCTAGTTTATGTAAATTGAAGAATCTTCTTAAATATATTGCTTTTGGAATGCTGCTTTGTTTGCCTGCTACGTGAACTTATTCCTTCCGATATTTACACAGCGTTTCCATAACGCCAGACCTGTGTGATAGGACATGCAATGTTACTCACTGCTCTCACTGTTATTTCCAGCTCTGGCAGGACTATCAGTTCAGCTAATTGCAGTTTGCTGATAAAGCAGAGTCAGAAAGAGCCCCTTCTCTATAAGCATGTGCATATTATGTGATCTGCATTTATATTAGATTTCTAGTAATTTCTAGTAATTATAATAAGTATTGTGATACTTCATAGTGTCCTGTTCAGCAAGCTGGGAGGGAATACAAGAAGTGAGTAGAAAAAAGAGCAGAGAAAGCTGCTGAAACAAGGAGATGGGAAAACCCCTTTAGACTAAGGTTCCACGGGCCATAATCGCAGCACAAAAGCGCTGCGGAAAGAACCGCTGCGTGATCGCTTTGCGGTTCTTTCCGCAGCGCTTTGAACAGAAAGTTCACGGAGTTTTCCTCCATGCACTTTCTCTTCCCATTATATCTACGGGAAAGCCGCCGGCGTTTCCATAGATATAATTGACATCCTGCGATTTGCAAAGCCGCAACGTGTCCGCGCTGCGATTTCTTCCGCAAAGTGGACATGGGATTGGCACAAATCCCATCCCCTTTGCTTGCACTGTAAACAGCCGCGATTTTTGCCGCAGCGCAAATCGCGGCATTTACGTCCCGTGGAGCCCCAGCCTTAATGCTATCTGCAGAACAGTGTTCAATACAGACAGAGGAACTCACTAGCAGTAAGTGCAGATTTCTTTCTCATTGACAGCTCTTACGATAGGTGCACACATGTGTTGGAATTTCCGTTTTTTGGATCCAATTTTTCAAGTGGAATGGGGAACGGAATCCCCAAACAGTCATCGATCACAGATGTGAAACTAGCCTTAGCTTTTCGGACTCCAAATCCCCATATTCTCTGTCCCAGCAATGATAGGGTTAAGTGTGTCAGTGCTGAAGCATAGAAGGGGTGTGGAAGCCTGAAGAGATAACAGCTGCCAGTGAGAAAGAAATCTGCACTTAATGCTCACTTTGAACAGCCTTGCAAAGCACTGGAAATCAGGTGATGGAGGTCGGGCCTAGGGTCGCCATTAAACGGGAGCATAAAGGTGCCACTGTACTGTACAAGAGCATAAGGTAAAAAAAAACAAAAACATTTGGACAAAAAAAAAAAAAATGCTACATGTAGGACTTTTCTATCCGTGTGAAAAAGTGAACAGTAAGTGTCTGCTATACTTTTAACACTGAAGTCTATGGGCAATCAGAGTTACTGATAGCCATCAGTTACTGTACGTTTGTGTTCGTTATGATAGGTGTCAGTTTTTTTTTTTAAAGGACAGCTTCTGAACGGAATCCAACAGTAGTGTGAACCCTACCTTAGCTTCTACGAGGACTAATAATGGCTTAAAAAACTCAAGGCCACGAGCCCCAAGGTATATTCCCACTCTCCATTTTTATACATACTGTACTAGTAACAAAAATTTCAATATACCTGGATGAATATTACCACAATAAAGCAATGAAATATTACATTCATAGGCCTGGTTCACATCTGTGCATGGGTTTCCATTCAGGGATTATTTTTTGCATAAAAATAGCGGTTACCTTAGGAAACCTGCGGACCCCATAGACTATAATGGGGTCTGTGTGGTTTCTGCTCTGTTTCCACAAGAAAAATGCAGAGAGAAAAGTGCTTCTTGCAGATTCCTCACGGAATCCGCCTCCCATTGTTTTCAATGGAAGGCAGAGATGGCAGCAGGACGTGGAAAAAAGTGGCGTCCTGCTCAATCTTGCCGCAAATTTTGCCTGAGGGGTTCACGGCTGGAGACTCCCTCCTGATTAAGCCCATTCATCCAGGCCTAATCAGAAGCTGGATGCCTGAACCGAATGCTGATGCACTGAATCGGCATCCCATCACGACTACACCACGGCTAAAATACTGGTGGCAGAAAACGAAGAGGAATTCCTCTTCATTTTCTGCCGTGTGAACACAACCTGACACATTTGTTCCTGTCGGCCCATGCACATTACTATGCATTGCATGGATCAATGTCTGGGCCACAAAACTCAGGAGAAGTCCTATTCCTGTCCGGTTTTGCGGCCGAGTGATGGAGAGCCAAGCGCAGGTGTGAACATAGCCATAGATGTTTTACAGCTTCTTTACAGCAGCCATTTATGAAGGAGTCGCAGATCCAGTCCTGGTGTGTTCAGGCATGTTGGCATCACATGGCCTCACAGTCACGTGCTATTCATGTACACATAACCACTGAGTGCCTGGGACCGCCCCCAGTGCTGCGAGAGAATTCATTTGCAAACTGACGAAAACCAAGAAGACATCTAAAGGTAGGAGAAGAATAGCCTTTCTTAAGGCTGTTCCTACGTGTGATCGACAAAAAAAATTGATTTTAATGGTAGAATCCCTTTAATTTTTTTTTCAAACAACATTTTTGCCTAATTTTGTTAAATGGGTTTTCCTATGAACACAACCATATGTATATTTGTAGACAATGAAATGATTTTTTTTGCAAATGTTTAATAAAAATATAAATAATTCTACAGATATTCTATAACCATGCAACAGTCTCATGTCCTGAGCAGTTGCCAATGGATATACTCATGACTGCAGGAACTTTCTATGATCTGGGATTTGTCAGAAAGCCAGCGATGATACAGTTCACACAGGGTTTTTTGGTCAGGATTTTGAGGCCGTATCCGCCTCAAAATCCTGACCAAAAGGACGGCTCCCATTGATTTCAACGGGAGTCGGTCAGTTCATTTTCCTGAAGCAGTTTGTTCCGGCTCACGGAAAAAGAAGTGAGATGCTCATTCTTTTAGGAGGATTCGCCTCGTGACAGCCGCCTGAAGACACTCCCTCCTGACTAGGCCCATTCATCCAGTCGCAGCTACCAGTATTTTGGTCCGGAACCCGGCCTCCGCCTCAGGTTCCGGACCAAAAAACCCTGTGTGAACTCACCCTGAGGCTGAGGTCACACTGAGTTTTTTTGGTCAGGAATTTGGTCAGGAGTACGCCTCAAAATCAGCCTATAAAAAAAAGCCTCCCAATAGAACTCGATTGGGAGGCTTCCTGACCAAAAAAACTCTGTGTGAACTCAGCCTTAGGGGTCATTCACACGGAGTAGAGTGGTGCTGATTCTGCCACGATAACTCGCTGCAGAATCAGTGCTGATAAAAAAAAAAGACTCCCATTGAGTTCAATAGATGCAGCCTTCTGTGCGGAACACATTGAAATCAATGGGAGGCTTTTTAACACATTGATTTCAATGTGTGCCGCGTAGAAGACAGCACCCATTAAACTCAATGGGAGTCTTTTTATTAGCGCTGATTCTGCAGCGAGTTATTGTGGCAGAATCAGCACCACTTTACTCCATGTGAATGACCTTTGTGCACATGTTATCAGGTAAGGAAGCTACATGCATGAGCAGACAGATAGCATAACTGAGCTTCTGTCAAGTCCCAGACCTTAGAAAGTTCTTGCATTAATGATCGTATCCACTAAAAACTGAAAGACCACAGACTGTCAGCTCCAAGATGACTAGAGAAAATCTTTAAAACTCTGCAAAATTTTTAATTACTTATATTTGCAAAAAGATTTAAACTTTTAATTGTCTACGAACTTAAATCTGGTTATGTTAATGAAAAATACCCTTTAAAATAAATGGCAAGGTGTATGAGGGGCGTTCATTAAAGATTTCCCCTGACTAATGGCCCGTGCACACGGAGTAAACGCGGGCTCATTTTTGCATAATACACGTGTAAAAAAACGTCATTGAAATGGGAGTCTGATTTTTACACGTGTATTATGCAAAAATGAGCGCGAGTTTACTCCATGTGCATGGGCCCTAACTTCTATTTATCACAGGACGCTGTGCCAATTTGCAACTCAGAACTGATAACAGTCTTGACTTTACAGGGGGTATGGAGTTTGATACTGGACCCAGTGAAAGGCAGAACAGTCATCAAGTTCCTTTACTTGAAAGGCCACACACGTTCAATGAGATGACAGAGGTTTATGGTGATGATTCCCCAAAATATGATGTAGTCAAAAACTGGCATCATCAATTCAAATGTGGACTTTGGTGGAAAAGGCTCCAATTCCAGGGAGACCCCACTCTGCTATTGCTGAACATACCATCCTGCAAGTGTAGGTGGCCATTTTGGAAAAAACGCCATATAACCATTCGCCACCTAGCCCAAAACGTCAAGTTTAGTATGGGGTCCATGGGAAAAAAAAAAAATCATTCAAGACCAACTTTCCGTGCATAAAGTATCTGCTCGCTGGGTTCCCCGGATGCTCACACCTCTCCAGAAGCAGGAATGAGTTAAATTCTCTCAGGCTCTATTGACAATGTGCCAAGGAAACCAGGAGGACTTTTTGAACAGACTGATCACACAGGATGAAAGCTGGGTCCATCACTATGATCCTGAGACTAATGTCCAGTCGATGCAATGGAAGCATCAAGATTGAACGCCTCCAAAGAAGGCATGTGTCCAACCCTCGGCAGGCAAGGTCATGCTCAGAGTATTTTGGGACTAGAACGGGGTAGTATTGATGGATTTCCTAGCAAAGGGTACCATGATCACTGGTGCATACTATGCTTCACTGCTGAAGTAATTGCAGGAGGCCATCAAAACCAATAGATGTGGAATGCTCACCAAATGTGTCCGCCTTCTGTAAGGCAATGCACCAATTAACAACTCACATGTTGCCCAAATGGAAGCATGCTCTTGTGACTTTGAAATTCTACCGCATCCCCCTTATTTAACCCCTTAGCGACCCAGGGCGTAATAATATGTCCTGGGTCGCATGGGAATGTATGGCGAGAGCTCAGGAGCTGAGCTCCCGCCATACAGGGTGGATGCCAGTTTTATAATACAGCCGGCACCTGTTGTTAACAGTAACGATCAGTGCCCGAACTGACTGCGGCTGTTAACCCTTTAGACGCCACGGTCAAATGGAACTGCAGCATATAAATTGTGCAGGTGCCACGGGCGACGCCATTTTTCACTGATCGCCACCCTCCTGAACGTCCTATTGAAGGCTCCCAGGCTTGTCAATGCTTTAGCTCTATTGCATGCTGCCAGAGGCAGAGTCTAATAGAACTGTTGGTATTTTGCTATTCACTGTAATACAGTAGTATTGCAGTGAATAGCATGAGTGATCAAACCTCCTAGGTTTCAAGGTCCCTAGGGGATCTGACCATAAAAGTAAAAGAAGAAAAAAAAAGGATTTAAAAGTATTAAAAAAAAAAAATACAAAAGTTCAACTCACCCCCCTTTCCCTAGATCAGGTATAAAAATAAACAAAGAAAAGTAAACATAAAAACATTAGGTACCTCTGGGCTCCAAAATGCCCGAACTATTAAAATATTTATCCCATTCTGTGAATGGCATAGTGGCGAAAAAATCAAAATAGCCAAATGTTTTTTTCAACAAAAATTGAATAAAAAGTGATCAAACCAACAGATCTTTCCCCAAATGTTATCAATAAGGGAGTATTTACACTGAGTTTCCATGGGCGGATTCTGACGTGGAAAGTGTGTCAGAATCCACGCGGGGAAAAAAGCCTCCCATTGACTTCAATGGGTTCCATTTTCTGCGAGCGGAGAGGGTGGAAAAAGGAACCCATTGAAGTCCATGGGAGGCTTTTTTCCCCGCACAGATTCTGATACGCATTCCGCATCAGAATCCGCTCATGGAAACTCCGTGTGAATGCCCCCTAAAACATCATCTTGTCCCACATAAAAAGAGGGTTCCCAGCTCCATACATACCGTGTTTCCCCAAAAATAGGTCATCCCCGAAAATAAGGCATGGGGGAGGTTTCTGTTTAATGGCCTAATATAAGGCACCCACCGAAAATAAGGCATCCCCCAAAAACCATTGCAGCCTGCTGAACACTGTGTGCGATGTTCTGTGTGCACAGGAAAGCCGGCTGCTGTGATACCGTAGGTTGTATCCACTGTCCCTGCTGTAGGATGAGCTGGGAGATGCCCGCTGTGCATATGCTGCGGGGAGTTGGCTCTCCCAGCTCATCCCACAGCAGCCAGTATCACAGCAGAGGAAGCATACAGCTTTCCTGTGCACATGGAACACAGTGCACAGCATTCAGCTGGCTGCAATGCCCACAAAGGGAGGCTCTCCGGCAACTGCCGGCAGCCTCGCTAAGCCCCACCCACCACTTTGGCCGCCACGATCAACAGCAGCACCAGCGCTGCTATGAAGATGGGGAAGGTAAGTAGCCTACCTCCCCCTCCCCTCCCCTAACCTCCTGCATGTCTTAGACACCACCCCCACCCCCCCCGAAAATAAGACGTTCTATATTTAGGACGAGAATTTAATATAAGACACTGTCTTCTTTTTGGGTAAACACGGTATAAATATGAAAAAGTTACATGTGTCACAACATGGCGACACAAAAATTTTTCATTTTTTAAAAGGTATCAAAACATTACAAATACTTTTATAAATTTGGTATCGCCAAGTTCATACAAATCCACAGAATACAGATAACATGTCATTTTTACCACACAGTGAACGCTGTAAAAATTAACAACATATGAAATTGGCGCAAATGCATTTTTTTCCAATTTCAACTCATTCTGAATTTTTTACCAGCTTCCCAGTATATTGTACAGGATATTGAATGGCACCATTATAAAGTACAATTTGATTTGCAAACAATAATCTATTATGTGACTCTGTAAACAGAAAAATGAAAAAGTTAAGGCTCTTGAAATGTGGGGAGGGAAAAACGAAAATATGAAAATGAAAAATGGCCGGTCGTTAAGGGGTTAATCAACCTCGCACCATCGGATTTCCACCTTTTTCCAACAATGACGTTATTTTTGAAGGACAACCATTTTCCAGATAATGAGACTCTGATGACTGTTGACTTCTACAAGCGAGGGGTTTATAGTTGCTTAAAGAGGACCTTTCACCATTTTTCACACAGGCAGTTCTATATACTGGCGGAAAGCTGACAGTGCGCTGAGTTCAGCGCACTGTCGGCTTTCCCGATCTGTGCCCGGTGTGAAGAGCTTACAGTCCGGTACCGTAGCTCTTCTATGGTCAGAAGGGCGTTTCTGACTGTTAGCCAGAGACGTCCTTCTGCCTCGCGGCGCCAATCGCGCTGTGCTGTGGAGCGGGGAGGAACGCCCCCTCCCTCTGCTCGCACTACTCGTCCATAGACGAGCATTATCAGGGAGGGAGGCGTATAGAACTGCCTGTGGGCAAAATGGTGAAAGGTCCTCTTTAAAGAGATTTGAGAAGTGTGTGTCCCTAGGTGGCACATATGTAGAGAATGACTCATAACTGTGCCAAGCTTTATTGCTCTAAGTCCACAGGAAGTGGGTCAGGGAAAATATTTAGGCTGAGTTCACAGGGGGTATTTTGGTCAGGATTTTGAGGCCATATCCACCTCAAAATCCTGACCAAAAAGACGGCTCCCATTGAAATCAATGGGAGCCGGTCAGTTCTTTTTTTCCGTGAGCCGGAAATGGACATGCTCATTCTTCAGGCAGAGACACCCCACAAGTCCGCCTGAAGACACTCCCTCCTCCCGACTAGGCCTATTCATTGGGCCTAATTCGGAGCAGAGTGCGCGACTGGATGCATCCAGTCGCAGATACCAGTATTTTGGACCGGAACCTGAGGCAGCCCTCCAGTGTGAACTCAGCCTTAATGAATGCCCCTCATAATCTCATAATCTGTCACAGCACAGAGCTACTCCAGTACACACAAGACATGACAGGGAAATTCCAGTATACACATGTATCACAAACGCTAGGTCCACACTAGCGCCCGGAGTCCGTTCTGAGCTTTCCGTCTTCTGCATGCAGAAGACGGAAAGCTGTCAGACCGAGTCCGGCCGTGTGAGTTTTATGCTCTCTGCCGCGAAACGGTTTTTTTTTAAACCGGACACAGAGTACTACATGTCTGACACTGTGTCCGATTTAAAAAAAAAAAACGGTTTCACGGCGGAGAGCATAAAACGCATATTACATGACAGGACTACTCCAGTATACACATGGATCACTGAGCAGTACACACATATTACCTGACAGGACTACTCCAGTATACACATGGATCACTGAGCAGTACACACATATTACCTGACAGGACTACTCCAGTATACACATGAATCACTGAGCAGTACACACATATTACCTGACAGGACTACTCCAGTATACACACTTAACAGTGAGCAGTATACACATATTACCTGACAGGACTACTCCAGTATACACACGTAACAGTGAGCAGTATACACATATTACCTGACAGGGCTACTCCAGTATACACACGTAACAGTGAGCAGAATACACATATTACCTGACAGGACTACTCCAGTATACACATAAATCACTGAGCAGTACACACATATTACCTGACAGGACTACTCCAGTATACACATGAATCACTGAGCAGTATACACATATTACCTGACAGGACTACTCCAGTATACACACGTAACACTGAGCAGTACACACATATTACCTGACAGGACTACTCCAGTATACACATGAATCACTGAGCAGTATACACATATTACCTGACAGGACTACTCCAGTATACACACGTAACACTGAGCAGTACACACATATTATCTGACAGGACTACTCCAGTATACACATGAATCACTGAGCAGTATACACATATTACCGGACAGGACTACTCCAGTATACACATGAATCACTGAGTAGTATACACATATTACCTGACAGGACCTCTCCAGTATACACAAATATGTCATGACATAACTACACCAGTATACATGGGTACCACAGCACAGGGCTACTCCTGTACACACAAGACATGACAGGGAAACTACAGTATACACACGTATCACTCAGCAATATACACATATTACATGACAGGAATACTCCAGTATACAAGGGTATCATAGCAGAGGGCTACCAAAGTATACAAGAGTATCACAAGCTACTCCACTACACACACTACATGACTGGAAGACTACAATATATACATTTTATGTGACTGGACTACTCCAGTATACACAGGTATCACAGTGCAGGTCTGCTCCAGTATACACGAAAATGACATGACAGGACTACTCCAGTATACAGGGGTATTACTACACTGTATACATATCTACAGCAATGCATCTCCCATAAAGTTGTGAGTAAGCAGCAGCAGAGAAGTAGTGATCCCGCTGATAAGTAAGTTATGTCTCCTCCTGTATGTGACCTGCCGATCTGGTCAGTAACAAGGCAGAGCTTTGTGTCATTTACCTCACCGTCCCCGCAGCAGAAAGCACAACAATCTCCTGTAGAGTCGCACACATGTAAAGGAAAGGGATTCCCGAGTCGCTGGTTGGTTGTAGGCGCTGTCACTCTCCAGTTACCATCTGTGGTGATTGGGTGGAGGAGAGGACGTAACACTGCTCCCTGGAGGCTATAGAGGCGCAGACTTCTTCCTCTGACGAGAGCTGCATCCTGCCCTGGGAAACTCCATGAGCCCAGCGAGCCGGCTGGCTGTATAAGCTAGCTGGACATTGAGCAGCCCTGTGTGTATGGGAATCCCTTCTCCCCTTTCCCTCAGCTGACTTACCATTCATTGGTGGCTCAGGGAGGGGGCGGGCACAGGCTTAACCAGGGCAGTGCTGGGAGGGGAATTCCTCTTGGATCCCTGCCAGCACCAACAAAGCAACTTGAAGGACAGGAGACTTGCGCAGAAGGAAAGCCAAGCAGGTCCTGGTGCTGGCAGGATCTACAAGAGCAGGAGCAGCCAGCCGGCATCAAAAAGGGTAAGCAAGTTGGCTGGTTCTCCTGCTCAAGTTGAGCAGGGCACCAGTACAGGGGCTCCTTTTCCACTTACAACAGCTTCCAGATGCCCAAGAGCCGGCTGGCTGGCTTCCCCTCCGCATATTAATTTTCCGCTTCTAAATGGGGAAAACACTTGGACCATAGTTTATGTTGTTCAGCCTAAGCTTGTCCCTAGGAGAGGAAGGATTTGCACATGTGGTAGGGAAAGGCTTTTGCAAAATACTTTTGTAATTGGCCTGGCAGAACTTGCTAAATCACTGATAGTAGCAAGTTTACAAGTTTTAGCACAGTTTGCTAGTTCCCTGATGTGCCACATGGTTTCTGCTATTGTGTAGCTCACCCCTTCCCCCTCAGTTAATGTCTTTGTTCAGATTGGGGTTAGATGTGTGGAGGTTGCTGTACTGGACAGGCAGGGAGGTGAGGGTTAACAACTGCTGAATATTATATGGCTTCAGAAAGAAAAAAGTCTGAAATGTTTATTCGTGGATTATAAGGTCTTAAACAACAGATCCTTCATGATAACATTACATGACACTGATGGTACCAGGCAGGTGGCGGGAGCATTAATAAATAAAATGTAGCATGGCAGTGTAAGGCTGTGTATGTGACATTATGGCCGTGCATAAAATAAGTCTTTAGCCTTATAATAGTCTCTCTTATGAGGGCCCGCACTACTGGAAATATACTGTATACAGTACTGTCCTAATGATTATACATTTTTCAATAGTGGTTAGTCTGCTGTACTTTATAATATTCTGCTATTACTGTTATTCCATGGACTGACTGTCTGGTGAGCCCCTGACCCCTGAGAAGCCAGAGCTGCAGTTGGAGGGAAGAAACAGCAGCATGAATCAATGAGGAGGAGTATATCAGACTACCCCAGGCTCCCTATAGGCACTGTAGCTGATCTGTAGTCACAGATCACAGCTCTGCCTTACATGAGGTCAGCTAAAAAGCACCGTTCTAAGCAGAAAGCTCAGAGGAAAATAAATAACCCCCTGATGGTATTAAGTATATGAGTTCATGACTCACTTTCAGTTTCCAACTACAGTCAGTAAAGCTATCGGCACTGGAAGAATGTGAACACTGTCTTAATGTAAATATGAGAGGTGCATTAATTCAAACACTCCCATGTTAGTAGAAGGTTAAAATGAATGGGAGACACTAGAGTTTTCAGCTACTTGTTCTCAGTGTTGTTTGTGAATAGAATATGAATTTAAGTTGCAGGATACAACCCGTAAAGGGATTACGTTTTACAGCTACTACAAATATGCAAGTAACAATTCCTAGAACCAAGGGTTAATGGCCTGACATGTAGCAGTGGCAATGTGCAGAGAAAATCCAAAAGAGGCATGGTGCTAGTGCTGACAACCATTCTAGTGACTTGAAAAAGGTCATCTTAAGCCTTCTTCACACTTTGCTTTTATATCTGCCATTTTAAAATATATATGTAAAAATGTAGTAAAAGACAGAAATGTCTGCTTTACATGGAGTGAGAAGCAGCAGTCCTGTGCAAGTTACAACAATTAGTGTTGTTAGTTTTGATGGCTGATATGCTGACACACTGGTGACGGCTTATAAAGTTTTATGTTTGTGTAATAACAGTAACCTCTATTACAAAATTGTCTGACCACTGTATAAGCAATGCTATCTGCAATGTCGCTCCTGCTACCTCTTGTGTCACCCCTTCTGCCTCATAGATGGTAAGCTTTTGTGAGCAGGGCCCTCAGTCTCATTGTATGAAGTGACTATTTCTTGTATTGTATCTTTTGTCTATATTGAGCCCTACAAATTGTTCAGTGCCACTATATAAATACAATTTTTCTTTTTTATTATTATTATTACCAGCCATCATGGCTACCAGCCCACTAAAACCTTCTGAGAAAGAGGAAAAGGCCAATATGGTACAGTAACAAGTACATGGTTTGCATCACATACGCAGTAGCAAGTTTTTACAGAGAAGCTACAGCTCAAATTGTTTTGTTATATTATGTTTATTATATGATGCTCAGTCGTCCTCGAACCCCTCTTAGCACATTTGTAATTGCGGCAGTTTGCCATTATTGTTGTTATTATTATATTCCAGGATACCACCTTTCTTGTTACAGACATGCTCCCAGTATCATCCCACGATCTATTAGAAGCCATTGTGAGGTGGAAGCATGGCCTGGGATAAGTATTGCTCTGGAAGGCCCTGGTATGTTTTGTAATACAGCAAGTGCGGGGATCTTCGGCAGTCGCCAGGGAATAAGGCAAGCAGCGCAATAGCATTGTTTTGTAAGGAGATAGCCATACCGCTCAGGGCACGGCATTAGTATGACACTACGAGGCAGGATAGTACAGTACAGCTGCCTTAACCACTTCAGACCGGTCTCGACTTCCTCAATAATAGGAATTCACTTTATTCTACAGCTGCCGTGCAATTTGTGGGTGCACGGCCGCTTACAGTCAAAGTGGCCATCCTGTAGCGTGGGCATGCGCAGTCAGCTCTGCCCAGGCCCGATGCCTGGCAGAGTGAATTCAGAGCCGTAAGACGCCGCGGGGACGCTGCGCGGAGAAGACTTCTAAAGGTAGGAAAAGAACCAGCGTTGATTGGCCGACTGTATAGCATTCTGGCAGCAGTTAGTTCAACGCTGGTTGGTAGGTTTTTTTCACTGACTCGGGGATCTAGCTAACACCCAAAAGTTGGCAGCACACCATGTGCAGGTACGGTTGTGCCTATAACAGAACGGGATAACATGACTAGCGAAGAGGTGTCACATATCCTAGGAATAAATAATAGGAGGATACTACGGCAATCTTAAAACACTGGTCACACACACGCATCGAAGCGTCAACAGGTACACGGGTATACGGGTTACCCCAAGTTGTAAAAAACAATAAAGTATCACATTGCGGATCCAAGTTTGTCTCATATAGCTAGAGAATATCAGGATACAACTAGCAGAATTGACTGATTTATTTTTGGTGCTGGCTATTTGGCATTGTGTGCATTAATTGTGATTTATGTGCCCCTAAGGTCCAGGATATTACGACCTCAATAAGTGGCAGTATGCAAGCACGAGAGGTGCAACCAGCGGAAGCTAAGTCACCAATGGAGCCAGGGAAAGGGACCAGTACTGACGTTAATGGGGGGGAAGTACTTATTATATATTATACATATTTTATATTATATAGTATACATATTGGCCGGGGCCAGAAGCGTATTATATAGTATACGTAGCTAGAATAAGGATAACCTCTCTCCCCCAACGTAGATACCAATAATAATGGCCTCCTTCCCAAAAAAGTAGCTATTTTAGATGGGAACATATACGGCGGGTGGGAGGTCGTGCCAGCCGAAAGCAATAACACATTTATTGGACCGGATGTCCGAGTGATCCCAACAGTTCAGTCAATTTTCTTTGGGTAATCCATGCAAGCGGTAACGACATGGTCTCTGTCCGGCGGCCAGAGCTGATCACCAGTATATGATCGGACTTCGACAGGTTTCCAACCCCTTTTTTCCAGCCTTAGTCGCTGTATGAGATGATTCCAAGGTTACAGTGCAGCGCGCCTGATCCGCAGTAGCGGTCAGGCACTACCAGCTTCAGGGGGACAAACGGATGCTGCTGCGAAGGATGGTGTACACCTAAATGACATTGAACTGGACATTTTTTGTAGCGGGGATCCAAGATAGAATAGAAAGGGTGCAGTTTCTGCTTATGGGGGGTTGGACCTCGTTGTAGGTTAACACCGAGATCCGGTGGCATATAGCAGGACTTTGGCCCCCTTTCTCAGCGATGAAGAGGACCAACGACGTGTACCACCAGAGACAAATCCAACACGTGCCCACCAGGGGGTGGGGCACACACCACAACGTTCGCTGAGGAGGAGGGTAACGGGTTACTGCATATACGTTATATATTTATATATATATGTGTGATATATGTAATAAAGCTGTGGCTGACCCCACCCATTAAAAGGTAACTGTTGTCTGTAATTATATTGATGTTCACACTCAAAGGGGGTTTTGGTGGAGGGGAAGGGGTTTTTGGTCCAGGAAAAATGCTCCATATGAACGGTCACAGTCTAGACTAGAGTTACCTCAGGAAGGTATGGTGGTAGATGCTAGAATGGATAGGTATGATAGGGTTAAATAAGTACAAAAAATAGGGTGCACTGAGCGGATCGGCAATTAAAGTGGGTATACCACAAGTAGATTTACAACAAGGTTCCAACAATTTACAACAATGAGCGGCAGTTCTATTTACGTCCCTTTGAACAGGGGAGCGACAAAAATCAAACAATAAACCAATTTGGGTATAACCCAATAAAATATATAGAAAACTGCGCTGAACCTATATCTATAAAAAACAGATTTTTTATTGAAGACACTTAGTAAAAACACTAAGTGTCTTCAATAAAAAATCTGTTTTTTATAGATATAGGTTCAGCGCAGTTTTCTATATATTTTATTGGGTTATACCCAAATTGGTTTATTGTTTGAGGTATGATAGGGTGTCTTGTAATACAGCTTAAGGGTGCATTCACACTACGTAATCCCCCGCTTATTCTGAACGTAAAACACGTTCAGAATCAGCGGCGTATAAAGCAGTTCCATTCATTTCTATGGGAGCCGGCATACGAGCGCTCCCCATAGAAATGAATGGGCTGCTTTTTTCACTACGAGCAGTCCCATTGAAGTGAATGGGAAGTGCCCGCGTGTACGGCTAGCTCTGCTTATGCTGAGCCGAACGCGCCAGCATTTCCCATTCACTTCAATGGGACTGCTCGTAGTGAAAAAAGCAGCCCATTCATTTCTATGGGGAGCGCTCGTATGCCGGCTCCCATAGAAATGAATGGAACTGCTTTATACGCCGCTGATTCTGAACGTGTTTTACGTTCAGAATAAGCTGGCGATTACGTAGTGTGAATGCACCCTAACGCTGTAATGTGAGGTAGTGGACACAGAGAGCGGTGAGGTCTTGTTTAGGAGTGCAAGAGTGATGGTTTTACATGGGACTGCATGTTGCTAGGGCAACTAGACCTCTCACTTACTCATGGTCAGGGGTGAACCTGGCTTCTGTTGCCTGAGGAACACTGTAGTTTGGCCCACCTCAAAAAAAAAAAAAAATTGAGTTTACATACTACTATCAATATCAGGTCTTAATGTTTGTGGGACAAATTGTTCTTCATATTGGTACCATTTATTATTCTGTACAATGTACTGGGAAGCTGGAAAATATTCAGAATTGGGTGGAACTGAAGAAAAAGTGCATTTGTGCTACATTCTTATAGGCTTTGTTTTTACAGCGTTCACTCTGCAGCAAAAATAACATGTCACCTGTATTCTATGTTTCAGTACAAGTCCAGGGATACCAAATATTTATACTTTTATTTACATTTTAATCCTTTAACAAAGATCTAAAACTTTGCGAGAAAAAAAATTACTTAAAGTATCCATATTCTCATACCCGTAACTTTATTTTATACTAGCAGTACCTGCGACTTCGTCCGCGGAACCCTGCCCCCCTGCGCAACCAACCTGTAGCGCTGCGCAGACTTCTTTCTTTGTCTTGTGTCCACAGCGGCTCCCTTTTCCTCATCTCCCCCCTGGCGCCCGCCAACCCCCTTTTTTCCTATCCACTCCCTCATGTGCTTGCTTCTTTCTCCTACCCCGTGCCCCTTTTCCCCCCTAGCCCCGTGTCCCCTTCCCCCGTGTTACCTACCCCGTGCCCCCTTTTTCCCACCACCCCATGCCCCCTTCCCTGTCTTACCTACCCAGTGACCCCTTTTCCCCCTTCAGACCGCAGCCGCCATGGGACAGCAGGTCGAAACGGCGTTTCAGACCGCGGCAGAGCACTGCGGTCCTGTGGTAAGCCCACACAGGCGGGGCAGCGTATGCACTTCTCGCTGCCCCAGAGTATGGGCGCTGGTTCGGGACGTTCTGGACCTCTGAGAGCCGCCATGTTCTTGTGGACGCCGGACGATAGCTCCGCCCACATAGAGAAGCGGCACCCATCCAGGTGAGCTGCTGATGGGGCTGGGATGATGTCATCCCAGGTCCTACAGCATCCCAGGTCCTGAAGTGAATTCAAAAGTGAAAAGCACCAGTCACGGGAGTGAATTGCGGTGGTGTACGGGAATTCCATGTAGCCTATCGTTAAATCCGGGACCCAAGATATGTATGTGCGCAATTTCAGCCAAATCCGTTCACCCCGTCTAGGTGTCATTGCGTCCCCTTTCCAACCCGCCTCCCCCCCCCCCCGACCCCTTTGCACCCACCCCCGCAACCCCGGCCTCAGCCTCCTCCCCTCCCTGGGGCTAGGAGCGAGGCCCGAGAGGGCAATAGGGAGTTTGTGGCTTGCTATGCTAAAAAGTGTGTGGGATTGCAGAGCTGGTGGTATGAGTTGTGGTTTTGTGGGGGTCCTGGCAAAAATGTATGTCTGTGATTGTGATGAAAAGTAGCCTATCGTTCAATCCTGCCTAGGAACTATGTTTTTTTGAAAATTTGAGCCAAATCGGTTGAGCGGTTTTTGCGTGATTGAGGAACAAACATCCAACTATTATAGTAGGATTCCTGTGTACAGGGATATATAGGGTGTGGGGTTTTTCTTTTATCTGCGGGTCCCAATGTACCTTTTTATCATTGTGGGGAATGTCTATCACTTTGATCATCTTTTATTCAAATTGTTATTAGAGTCAAAACAGGTAAAAAAAACCCCAGCAGTTTGGCACTTTCGTGTTTTTTTTTCCACTTTGGTGTTCACTGTACAGAAAAAATATTTTTATGAATTTGTAGACTGGGCAACTGCAGACACTTCCACTAAGCTTGAGAATTGGTTTTTTTCCCCTAACTTGGAATCCAGCCTGACCGCAGCCATGCTGAATATGGACGTGTCGCTTGGTGGAAGGATGAACACACGCTACCATTCTCTTTAATAAGAGCATCGCAGATTGCCTATATATTCAGACTGGCTGCAGTCAGGCTGAATTCCTAGTGGGGGGGAAAAAAACCCAATTCTCAAGCCCAGTAGGGGTCTCAACATACAGACACCCAAAACGCCACAATCACTGACCAAACACTGACATGTGAATGCAGCCTAAGGCTGTTTGCAAACCACCGTGGCCATGTTCAGTGTGCTATCCGTGTATTTCATAGCACACTGACTCATTAATTTCAATGGGCCCGTGCACACTACCGTGATTTTCACGTTCCCCTGTGAGGGTCAACATTCTGGGCTGCAAAATATAGAACAGGTCCTATTCCTGTCCAATTTTACGGCCTTTGATCCTTGGCTCCTATTCATTTAATGAACAGGGCAGCAGAAGGATTGTAGAGGTTTTGTGGGGGTCCTGGCAAAAACGTATGACTGCGATTGTGACGAAAAGTAGCCTATCGTTCAATCCTGCCTAGGAACTATGTTTATTGAAAATTTGAGCCAAATCGGTTGGGCGGTTTTTGCGTGATTGAGGGACAAGCATCCAAACACACATACATATATATATATATATATATATATATATATATATATATATATGTAAAACACAATACCAGAATTGATTTATTTTTATTTTTTTAAATCCAGGAAAAAAAGAGTTAATAAAATGTATTCAATAAGTTGTGGGCACCCAAAAATGGTGTCATTACAAAATGCATCTCATCCCGCAAACAACAAGCCCTTATATGGCACGTCACCAGAAAAATAAAGAAAATATAGCATCTAGCAATGTGAAGACAAAAACCTGCAAAAATCGCCAAATTATTAGAACACAACTGGCTGCGTCAGGTAGGGAATATATAAGCTGTGCAAGCGTATATTAGGGGACAACCCAGATTTACAGCTTATGAGCGAAAAGACACCAGAAGTGACCCCCAGATTGACTCCCCCAATCATAGGAGCTACTGGGGGTACAGTAGGGAATTTGGTGTTTGCAATGTCCTCCTCACAGCTTATATATTCCCTCTTCACCATCCGCTGTGCAGTAACGTCTGGGATACTAATAATTACTACACCCCCTGATACATTCTTTGAGGTACCACTTTTCCGGTACCCTACAGGCTCTACAAACATGACATGGTGTCCAGATACCAAACATCTGAATCTGTATTCAAAAAGCCGCATAGCGCTCCTTCCCTTCTGTGCCCTGCTGTGCGCCCAAACTGCAGTTTATGCCACATGTATGACACTGGTGTACCCCGGATAATGTATGTAATGTCATATGTGGGTGTAAACTGATATTAGGGCACATGTATGACACTGGTGTACCCAGAATAATGTATGTAATGTCATATGTGGGTATAAACTGATATTGGGGTACAGCCGGATACAGAAGTTAAGAAGGCTTATTTGGTTTTTGGAGCACAGACTTAGACGGTTTGGTTTTTGGATGCCATGACACTTTTGCAGAGACCCTAAAATTGCCCTTACAAAATGGGGTCACTTCTTGGGGAATTCCAGTTTACTGGCACCTCCAGGGCTCTACAAAAACAACATGGCACCTGGAAAGTCCCTCTAAATCTGTACCCCAAAAGCTAAAAAGCGCAGTGCTCCTTCCCTTCTGAGCCCTGCTGTGAGCCTAAGCAGCAGTTTATACCCACATATATAATTTTTTGCCCCTTGGGATGGCCTCTTAATAGTTTTAGGAGTGCAGGTCTCTGACAACACAAATTGGGTGCAACATATTGGGCACCGAAATGGCACATTTCTTTAAAATTTTCAATTTTTGGGAAGCATTTTTAGTCTCAAAATCATAATACCCCTTGATACATTCCTTCACGGGTGTAGTTTCTAAAATGGCGTCACTTTTGAGGGGTTTTCATTGTATTGGTACTCTAGGGGCTCAGCAAATGCAACATGGCACCAGAAAACTATTCCAGCAATATGGCGCTAAATCGACAATTTATTGGAAAAAAAAAAGTAATTTTTCATTATTACGTCCCAATGTTAATAAAATCTGTGAAACAGCTGTGAGGTCAAAATGCTCACTCTTCCCCTAGACAAATTCTATGAGGGGTGTAGTTTCCAATATGGGGTCACTTTTAGGCGGTTTCCACGGTATTGGTACTCTAGGGGCTCTGCAAATTGAAAATGGCACCTGAAAAATATTCCAGCAAAATCCACCCTCCAAAAGCCAAATGGCGCTCTTTCCATTCTGAGCCCCACCATGTTCCCATACAGCAGATTATGGCCACATATGGGGTATTGCCGTGTTCAGGAGAAATTGTTTAACAAACTGTGGAGGGCTTTTACTCCTTTAACCCCTTGTGAAAATGAAAACTTTAGGGATAAAGTGATATTTTAGTCGTTTTTCATTTACACATTCGAATGTTAGTAAATCTCTGTGAAACGGCAGTAGTGTCAAAATGTTCACTATCCCCCTTGATGAATTCTGAGGGGTGTAGTTTCTAACATGGGGTCACTTTTAAGGGGTTTCTACTGTTTTGGTACTCTAAAGGCACATTAAAACTATTCCAGTAAAATCTGCTGTTCAAACACCCAGTGTCGCTCCTTCCCTTCCATGCACTGCCATCTGCCCAAAAATCAGTTTACACCCACATGTGGGGTATTTCTGTGCACGGGAGGAATTGCATGATAAACTGCCAGATGCATTTTCTTCTTTAACCCTTTGTGAATTTGTTCATTTTAGGTCTAAATGAATGTATTAGTGAAAAAAAGTTAAATGTCTAAATTTCACCTCCATATTATTTTTATTCTTATGAAATGCTTAAAGGATTAACAAACATCTCAAATGCTGTTTTGCATTATTTGAGGGGTACAATTTTGAAAATGGATTGATTTACTGGGGTTCCTATTATATAGGCCTTTTCAATTCCTTTCAGAACTGAAGTGGTCCCTAAAAAATTTGTTTGGGGAATTTTCATGGAAATCTGGAAAATCGCTGTTACACTTGTAAGCCTTGTGACATCCAAAATAAATTAAAAGACAATCAAAAGATGATGCCGATATAAAGCAGCCATATGGTAGATAATATTTATTCATGTATTTGGGTGGTATGACTATCTGCCTGAAAAGCAGAGAATTTCATCTTTTGAAAATTGCAATTTTTTCCAAATTTCCATCAAATTTCCTATTTTTTTTTATAAATAAATACAAAAATATTGATTAGTGTTTACCACTAACATGAAGTATAATGTGTTACGAGAAAACGGTCTCAAAATCACTTGTGTAAGTTAAAGCGTCTCAAAGTTATTGCCATTTAAAGTGATACATGTCAGTTTTGAAAAAAGAGGCCCGGTCCTTAATGCACTTCTGGGCTGTGTCTCTAAGGGGTTAATATATGTCTGGAGAAATATCAGTTGTGAGTTTTTAGTAATATCTATAGATATAGATGATAGAAGGAATTATTATGCAGCCCAGAACCATGAGTCACCAAACAACACCGCTATATTGAGCTAATTCAAACTCCATACATTGTGTGCACCTGCATGATACATACTGATGCCCCCAACAGTATCTCACTGGTGGCCTGGTATGAAAGAGTTAAGAGAGAAAACCTACTATAATCACCTATTATATGTAAGAATTCAGTTTCACAATAATCCAAATCGAACTTTAACATCTTTCCATATTTATAATCAGTCAAACGACTGACTGTACGAAATGTTATCCATATGCCTTATGATAACAGCTACAGTAGCTGAAGCAAGAGGTGAAACTAGGTGCATATATTTTGAAACTATGTATGTAGCCATTTCCTTCCGTAATTCTAAGAATTTATTGGATTCCATAGAGGAAGTCTTCAGTGAAATCAAATTTCTGGTGAGCTCCCACAAGCACATTAACCCATAGACTATTTTGCAAGATCCTGTTTGTCAAATATATAGGCTGCTTTTATTTTGGCCTGTATTCTGCATGCTGGCTTTTGTGTAGACCAATGGATTTATGATGTGCAAGCTCTTGTGGTCTGGCAGGTTAAAATATTTTATAAAGGTCTGAGAATATAGTAACAAAATAAAAGAAGTAATATTCCTCTGACCCCCGCCATCACCATTTGAAAGATTCATCAACCTATTTGAGCCCTTGTGTTAAAAATTTATACCTGCCTTACAACCCTTCTCTAAAATGATAAACCCTTCTGCAAAGTGGTGAACCAGTCTTCGAGTGCACTCCATAGCCAGGTGCTTCAATGTTCATTTCCTCCAACTAGTATAGACAGAGGCCTATTCCTTTGCATAGAAGAAGCTGACAATTGGCAGGTTGGGGGTTATAAGTTGTGCTTTCATTACTCTTGAAAGAAAGGCAGCCATGACTACCGAGGGAGCACAGGGGCTTCTGTGATTAACAAATAACAGCAAAACAGTGGGGAAAAATACAATAGCAGTCATCCCACGGGTTCACACCCGAAAAAAAATCTATTAACTGTCACAGCACTTTAGGTAGGTACAATGTGAAGATTATGTTTTAATATATATATTAAAAGTGAATGCCACTAAAAACGTTCATCAACACATAAGACTACACAGATGCAAGAATCTATATCTAACAGCCACAGATAAGAATTAGAACACGAAGAAGGCAATAATCAAAGAGATCAGAAAGTAAGAAACACAAAATGGAGAAAGAAAAGGGTACAGTTTGGATAACGGGAAGAGGGGACTAAATGAAAACCCAAAGTGCAATTGTTCAATTGGGCCTCTGGGTTGTATGGTATCTAATCTAAAAATCTACACTGTTTTTCTGCGTAAAAGAGCCAACCCCATGTAGACTTGATAGACCACTACATAAAAGAAATGGCAGTTGAGTATCCCTGATGATAATTATGGATGTACCATAGTGATATCACCCATATGGTCCCTACCCTTCGCCAGAATTTCCTACATTATTTACCAATAAGTATTTGGACACCTGTGATAGAATAGATAAACAATATTCATTCATATTCAATAGTTGGTAGAACCCAGCAGATGCTTCCTTATGGATGGTATTGATACTCCCAGATGCCTGTTGATACTCCTGGTGTATGTGAACCATTGGTTGGGTGCGGTTCTTCCAAATTTTTCTGGCCAGTACCCATCTGTCTCAAGTATCTCCCAGTTTTGGGGGTCTGCCGACTCGCGGCACATTCCGACAATCACCGTTGACCTACCACTTTGTAATCACATAGGCCACTGTCGATTTTGGGCAATTCAGTTCGCTTGCTATGTCCCTTAAAGATCAACCATTTCTGTGGTACCCAACAATTACCCCTTTCTCTAAATCGGACAACTCTGCACGCTGTGGCATCTTGCATGTGATTGATGCCAATGCTGTTTCCTACATGATATTTAATGGCGGAAGGCGTGACACTGAAGATATCTTCATTTACACGGATGTCCAAATACTTATTGGTAGACAGTGTACTAGCTTTGTAGATAACACCTGTTGTTTTTCACTGGATGTAGTCCCAAATGTGGAAGGTGGTGCATCTTATTCTACAAACTGAATTCTTGCTAACTTGAATCCGTGTACAAGGCACACATCCACCATAAAGACAACAAGCATCAACCTTGCTACTTGATCATGAATAGTCTGATTCACCACCAGAGACTGGCACATTTCCGTGCAGCAGCAAAAAAATGCAAGACTTGTACCCACAACTTGTCATCAAGCATGGCCCACATACTAAACACACAGCAGGACTATAAAATTTCTGGAACATTTTCAAGTGCATGCTTCAATGCGGTATACATGTATAAGGTGCCCCAGTGAAGGAATTTACACTGGAGAAACAGTAAAAAAAAAACTGCAGGGCAGGATGAATTTACACAGTCAAGCAATAAAGTTTCAGCTTGATACTCCTGTGGGAAAACATTTCTCTGGGCCAGACAATAGCTTGTCAGACGTAAAAGTCTTGACCCTAAAAGGCTTGTTCAAGAATGACACAGAGAAAATTGGGGATTTAAATTGTTGATAACATTCAGATAATTGACAAAATGTCTCAACTAAAAACCTGGATTTAAGAGTCCTTACATGGACATAATTCACCCCCGCCATAAGAGTGGCTCAGATAACCACTTCCCCCACACACGCAACTCCTTACCTCAGAAACTCAGTGTTATTAATCTACCTTATCTCACTAACTAACATTTCACCTCACGCCACATTGACTTTGTGTAACATGTTGCCAGTGTTGCGCTGTGCTCTCAGTTATTCATTAGGAAATGCCTGAAGAAGGAGCATCTATGCTTTGAAAGCATGCAAATGTAATTTTTCTGGTTATTATGTATTATACCTACAAGCACTTTTGTCTTTTTCACAAAAAAAAGTATCAAATATTGCATTAAGGAATATGGCAAAGGACACAAAGGCCTCCTTACTGCCTTGCCAAAGGACTAAAATATCATCAATATATTGTTCCCACAGTTTGATTCCATCCCAAGAGTAGGAGTATCTCCAAAAACCCTGGATTCCTCCCATTAGCCCAGGAACAAGTTGGTTACGTGAATGCAAAGGGCTCCCCATTGCTATGCTATTAATATTATAAATGTGAAAGTTTGTGGGTTTGTGTGTTCGGATGTTTGCATGTTCGGATGTTTGTTCCTCAATCACGGAAAAACCGCTCCACCGATTTGGCTGAAATTTTCCACAAACATAGTTAATACACCCGATTAAACAATAGGCTACTTTTCGTCACAATAGCGCACATACGTTTGTGCCAGGACCCCCACAAAACCCAAACTCACACCACCATCTCTGCAATCTCACACACTTTGGACCATAGCAAGCCACAAAATTCATATTGCCCTCTACAGCCTAGCCCCTAACCCCACACAATCACATATACATATACTTTACCACTTTGCCCCTCACCTTAACGATACTCCAGGAGGCTCTCTTTAACGCTCTGGAGCAGCCATGTTTGCCCACCCCCACTGCTCTGACAATCCGCGACACCGCCCACCCATGTCAATACCCCTAGGCGGTCTAATAAATGCAAAAAAAAAAAAGTTTAAAAAAAGTAAAAAAAAAATATAAAAAAAAAAATAAAAAGGATTAAAAATTCAAATCACCCCCCTTTCCCTAGAACACATATAAAAGTAGTAAAAAACTGTGAAACACATACATGTTAAGTATCCCCGCATCCGAAATCGCCCGCTCTACAAAGCTATATAAATATTTTTCCTGTTCGGTAAACGCCGTAGCGGGAAAAATGGTCAAAAGTGCCAAACTGCCATTTTTTCACTGTTTTGATTCTGATAAAAATTTGAATAAAAAGTGATCAAAGCAATAACATTTCCCGAAAATGGTAGAACTACAAAGTACACCCGGTCCCGCAAAAAAATACGCCCTTTACATCCCCGTACACGCACGTATAAAAAAGTTACGGCTGTCAGAATATGGCGACTTTTCAAAAAAAAATTTTTAACACAGTTTTGGATTTTTTTTAAGGGGTCAAAATGTAAATAAAACCATATAAATTTGGTATCCCCAGCATCATAACGAAACACAGAATACAGGGGACATGTCATTTTGGTTGCACAGTGAACGCTGTAAAACCAAAGCCCGTAAGAAAGTCACACAAATGCATTTTTTCTTCAAATCCACCCCATTCTGAATTTTTTCCCTGCTTCCCAGTACATTATATAGAATAAATAATGGTGGCATCATGAAGAAAAATTTGTCCCAGGAAAAATTAAGACCTCATATGGCTCTGGGAGTGGAGAAATAAAAAAGTTATGGGGTTTAGAAGGAGGGGAGTCAAAAATGAAAATCAAAAAATGCCATCGGCGGGAAAGGGTTAACTTCAAATACTTCTGTCCCAAAGTCACTATGTAAAGTTTCTCACAACACCGTATATATAGCAGCTCAAATACAAAGTAACTTCAACACAAAAGTCTCACGTATTCTCTGAATTACAGAAACAACAAGATACAAAGTTACATTTCATATCCCATACCTTATACACACTACGAAAACCTTACCCACGCCTGTATACACCCACTTCTACAATCACCGCAGACGAAGTCGCGGGTACCAGCTAGTGTATATATATATATATAATCACACGGTGCCTCAGTGGTTAGCACTGCAGCCTTGCAGCGCTGGGGTCCTTCAAATCCTGCAAAGGGCAAAAAACCATCTGCAAGGAGTTTGTGTGTTCTCCCGATGTTTGCATGGATTTCCATCCCATATTCCAAAGAAATACTGATAGGAAAAAAATGTACATTGTGAGCTCTATGTGGGGCTCACAATCTACATTAAAAAAAAAACAAAACAAAACACACAGCTAAAAAGTGCATTTCTTAACCCATTAATAGCACTAACAAACCTTTAAAAAGAAAGCAAACATTTTTTTTTACCCAGAAACCCCCTTTAAGTGGTTGTAATTAAACCAATTATACTATATATGGATACCTATAGGATTGCCATATAAGATAGTGACTATTGTTAGTTATTTTGTTTTTTAAAATACATGTATAAAGGCAAAAAAAGTGGCGGCATTCACCAGGACTTGTATTAAAAGTTAGACTTTTATTCAATGAACATCCATAAAAACATCCATCTACATTAATGGGAGATAGAAAGAAGCCCTAAAGCAAGGCAATGAATCATTTGGTGCACACACACTTTTTCAAGCCTCAAGATGCCACCTTTTTGTTTTTTAGTTAATAGTTATAGACTGAGCTGATAGAGTTTCATAACTGATGTCCTCTCCACTTTTTATTGTTTTCCATAGACACTTTGCACACTATTACTGCTCTGTACACAATGAAGATAATTGTTTGCCATATACTTTTATATGCATCATGCGGGCAACATAAAAAAAAATACAATTCTTCCCTGAGCAAAACAAATTGGCCCAATGCAATCTGTTTGTTTTATAAGGAGAGACAGTGTTCCACTTCTGATGCCGGTCGCTTCATTACATATTTCATTGTGGTCATCACACTACTTGCTTCACTGCACAATGTCTTCCGCCTGTCTTGCCAGGATTTCTATTCACACAAGTAATTTCAACAGTTTGGGTCTTAAAAATGAGAGAAGGGATTTTTGCAAAACATTTTTTTAATAAATGTAAATTTTTTAAAAATTATAATCAGTATAAATGAGCTCAGTGGACATTTTTCTCATGTTTACATGCATTATCCATTGCAGGCTTTAATGACTAGCATGCCAGCAATTTGTACCATAAATATAGTGCTTTACTCTCCAGGAAACTATTCTTCTTATATTTTAATAAGCTGCAAGTACAGTAGTGCAAGATCCACTTTTCCTGAACAAAAAGCAAAAAACATCATATTGCTATGTACTGTAGACTAATAAACTGTATACATATTTATAAAGCCACAAATTTCTTGAGCTAAAAACAATACAAATAATTAGGGATATCACAATATTGTTCCGTTGCAGTAACCATTTTGTTACTTTTACTATACTTACATATTATATAGTTTACAACCTGTGGACCTCTTCCTTTTTGTTAATAAAACACTTTGAACTCTATTTCCTCTTGTTAAGCAGTGACATCAAGTCCATTGGTCACATGACCATGTTGCAACTCAGTTCCATTCAAATGAATAGGGATGAGCTGCAATGCCAAGCACAGCAACTTCTTTAGGCTAAGGCCCCACATTTTGTTGCTAATTTTGATGCGGTTTTTTTATAGAGAAAAAATGGAGGTGGAAAAGGGAAAATAAGGAAGAAAAATAAAGGGGTATTCCCACGTCGCATACTCACCAGTCTTCACTGCTGTAAAATCTTCTTTCTTCCTGGTTTCTTGCATCATTTGGTGGGCGGGGTTTCACATGCAACCTGCCGTTTAGCTGTGCCCCCAAATTAATGTGTAGCTCCACCCACCACATAGCGTGATCCTATTGGGCGGCTGAAGAGCCTGTGACGTCATCAAAGGTCCTTAAACACTATATGCACAATATTATGCAATATTATTACTATGAAGTACAGTCTGGAGCAACTCCATTCTGTGTTACATACAGAGACTGCCTGTCTCTGCCATAATGAACACAATTGAATTAGCTAGCCTGATAACTGGGAGAACAGAAGACGTTCAGAAATGAAAGCAGCTCCCCTCCCCTATCTGAGCACAGGAAGCTAGGTCACGTGGTGTAGACACAGGAATAGCTAGAAACACTGGCTCGCTCCCATGCACTTAGCCCCTCCTCCCTCCCCCCTGAGAGCAGCAGATACATCACTTGACTTTTGAGCAGATAAGTCTGGGCTGTGGCCACAAAGAATTGAATAAAGTAAGATAGTGGACAAACAAAGCAGTTTTGCTGAAGCAGTGTATTTAGGAAAAGTCTTAAATAGAGATGAGCGAACACTAAAATGTTCGAGGTTCGAAATTCGATTCGAACAGCCGCTCACTGTTCGAGTGTTCGAACGGGTTTCGAACCCCATTATAGTCTATGGGGAACATATACTCGTTAAGGGGGAAACCCAAATCCGTGTCTGGAGGGTCACCAAGTCCACTATGACACCCCAGGAAATGATACCAACACCCTGGAATGACACTGGGACAGCAGGGGAAGCATGTCTGGGAGCATAAAAGTCACTTTATTTCATGGAAATCCCTGTCAGCTTGCGATTTTCGCAAGCTAACTTTTCCCCATAGGAATGCATTGGACAGCGCTGATTGGCCAGAGTACGGAATTCGACCAATCAGCGCTGGCTCTGCTGGAGGAGGCGGAGTCTAAGATCGCTCCACACCAGTCTCCATTCAGGTCCGACCTTAGACTCCGCCTCCTCCGGCAGAGCCAGCGCTGATTGGCCGAAGGCTGGCCAATGCATTCCTATGGGAATGCAGAGACTTAGCAGTGCTGAGCCAGTTCTGCTCAACTACACCATGTGCCGGTCAGCCCATCAGATGTAGCAGAGCCGAGGGTGCACTAGAACCCTTATGCACACTCGGCTCTGCTACATCAGATGTAGCAGAGCCGAGGGTGCATAAGGGTTCTAGTGCACCCTCGGCTCTGCTACATCTGATGTAGCAGAGCCGAGTGTGCATAAGGGTTCTAGTGCACCCTCGGCTCTGCTACATCTGGTGGGCTGACCGGCACATGGTGTAGTTGAGCAGAACTGGCTCAGCACTGCTAAGTCTCTGCATTCCCATAGGAATGCATCGGCCAGCCTTCGGCCAATCAGCGCTGGCTCTGCCGGAGTAGGCGGAGTCTAAGGTCGGACCTGAATGGAGACTGGTGTGGAGCGATCTTAGACTCCGCCTCCTCCAGCAGAGCCAGCGCTGATTGGTCGAATTCCGTACTCTGGCCAATCAGCGCTGGCCAATGCATTCCTATGGGAATGCAGAGACTTAGCAGTGTTGAGCCAGTTCTGCTCAACTACACCATGTGCCGGTCAGCCCATCAAATGTAGCAGAGCTGAGTGTGCATAAGGGTTCTAGTGCACCCTTGGCTCTGCTACATCTGATGTAGCAGAGCCGAGTGTGCATAAGGGTTCTAGTGCACCCTCGGCTCTGCTACATCTGATGTAGCAGAGCCGAGTGTGCATAAGGGTTCCAGTGCACCCTCGGCTCTGCTACATCTGATGTAGCAGAGCCGAGTGTGCATAAGGGTTCTAGTGCACCCTTGGCTCTGCTACATCTGATGTAGCAGAGCCGAGTGTGCATAAGGGTTCTAGTGCACCCTCGGCTCTGCTACATCTAATGTAGCAGAGCCGAGTGTGCATAAGGGTTCCAGTGCACCCTCGGCTCTGCTACATCTGATGTAGCGGAGCCGAGTGTGCATAAGGGTTCTAGTGCACCCTCGGCTTTGCTACATCTGATGTAGCAGAGTCGAGTGTGCACACTCGGCTCTGCTATATCAGATGGGCTGACCGGCACACAGTGTAGTTGAGCAGAACTGGCTCAGCACTGCTAAGTCTCTGCATACCCATAGGAATGCATTGGCCAGCCTTCGGCCAATCAGCGCTGGCTCTGCCGGAGGAGGCGGAGTCTAAGGTCGGACCTGAATGGAGACTGGTGTGGAGCGATCTTAGACTCTGCCTCCTCCAGCAGAGCCAGCGCTGATAGGTCGAATTCCGTACTTTGGGCAATCAGCGCTGTCCAATGCATTCCTATGGGAAAAAGTTTATGTCACAAAAATCACAATTACACACCCGAGAGAGCCCCAAAAAGTTATTTTTAATAACATTCCTACCTAAATAAAGGTTATCCCTAGCTATCCCTGCCTGTACAGCTATCCCTGTCTCTTAGTCACAAAGTTCACATTCTCATATGACCCGGATTTAAAATCCACTATTCGTCTAAAATGGAGGTCACCTGATTTCGGCAGCCAATTACTTTTTCCGATTTTTTTCAATGCCTCCAGTGTCGTAGTTCCTGTCCTACCTCCCCTGCGCTGTTATTGGTGCAAAAAAAGCGCCAGGGAAGGTGGGAGGGGAATCGAATTTTTTTGGAGTTTGCCACGTGATGTTCGATTAGAATCGAACACATCGAACAGCCTGATATCCGATCGAACATGTGTTCGATAGAACACTGTTCGCTCATCTCTAGTCTTAAATCCACATTAACCAGCAGTATAGATAGGATCCTTGTGATGGGACAACCCCTTTAATGCTAGAAAATTAAGAAAGAAAACACAAAGTGAAGAGGGTCAGAATACAAAGAAAAATGGGTTGATGCCTTTTCCAAATAAGTGGTTGAATTTGCTTCTGTATTAGCCTAGATGTTCTCAAACTTGTACATGTATGTGTCCCAGAGAAAATGGTACAGATGGCACATGAATTATATAGATATGTTATCCATGACTTAACACACTGACAAAGCACATGGTTTTGTGCATGGGGGCTTAAAGGGGATGTCCGGGATAACTTGAAATCTCTACACTAGTCTAAACATCCTCCCCTCTCCTACTTCCTAAATAACATTAGTAATAGAAAATGCATAGTTACCCATATACACATTTTCTGATCCAGTGACAATCCGTTTCCCCATTTCTGGAAACAGATTGTCACTACTACCCAGTGTCACTGCTGAGGCCTCAGAAGTGTCTCCAGGGTTCTTACGACACTCAGGAGGCTAGAAAAGGCCAGAAAAGTACCCAGAGAGCGCATGTTTTTTCTATAACTCACCTGGGCATCCACTTATCATCCTCTGGGGTCTGAAGAGATCCCACAGTATAACAATTTCACTTCTAGTTCGTAGGTGACGAAGCCCAAAAAGTTAATTTTTGAACAAGCATATAACATATGGAATATTCGATTGGTATGTGGTTCTATCTGAACTGATTGGCTCATCGCTACCCACAACACCAGATAATTATTTAATACCAATAATTCACTATTCCGTCCTCTGATGCCCCTTCTCATTTCCCGCATACATATACTCTATGTCATTACTGCTTAACCACCATCTATACCATTGCTGATAAAACAACTTTCCTCCCTTCTTTCTAACTTGTATTTGACCACCTCTGTGCTTGACTTGATACCATCACAATTGACTCACAACTTGATCAATGTGTTTATCCCAGCCCTAACCCACATCTACAACCTATCACTAATCACTGGCATCTTCCTCTCTCCCTTTAAAAATGCAACCATCATCTCCATCCTTAGGAAGCCATATCTTGACCTTTTCTCTAACACGCCATCTCATTACTCCCATTTGCTTCAAAACTCCTTGAGCAACAATGTATCTTCCTACCTCTTGTCCAATTTGACTTGACCAGTCACAATCTGGCTTCAAACCAAAACACTCTACTAAACTGCCCTCGTCAAAATCAAACAACACTACTCTGTTTTCCTCCTAGATCTGTCCTCTGCCTTTCACATAGTTGATCACTCCCTCCTGATATAAATTCTCTCATTTCTTGGCATCATGACTGTCCTGCTCTTTCCTGGATCTCCTCATATCTCAACAATTGAACTTTTAGTGTTTATCACTTGCACACCATCTCTTCACCTCAACCTCTCTTTATCAATGGCCTCTATTCTTCTGCATCTACACATTGTGCCTAGGACAACCAATAAAATCCTTTTGCTTTCAATATTGTGGCGTACAAGAGCTGGCTGTGGCTGGGCAGAGGGTGCTCTCTGATTGTATTACATTATTTCCTATTATTTTGTAGCCTGTGTGACATAGCAGGGGATATTGAATCTCACCACACAGTGCCACCTAGTGAGTATCACACTTGCATCACACCTCCCATAGGATTGAATAGTAACCAAATGTCCAATGGGAGACCATCACCTGGGTAAAGTGGAGGATTCAGTGGATCACTGGTTTCCAAAGTAACACCCCTGCAGGAACTTCCTGTGTGTGTTAGGCTGCTTACACATCATGTTTTTCACGTCCGTTTAATCAGTTAAACGGATCCGTTATTGTAATAAAAAAAACTGATGCAAACTCCGGCATCAAAAAAACTGTCAGAGCCACTGCCAAAATGTTAAAGGAGACATAGAAAGAATAGTCTTTATTTGTGATCCCTATTTGTAAGCACCACTGTGCTCTGTATGTATATGGGCAAATTCCTCCTATGGAATAATTAGTTGAGGAAGCTCTATGCCACGTGTTTAGTGTCAGTTTAGTCAGGTCCCCTGAAGAGGGGTGTAGACACACCCTGAAACGCCACATAGGGACTGTAAGGGTAATATCCAGGTTCAGTTTGGGACTGCCCTTGTTAGGGCGGGAGCTAATGGGGTGTGAGGGACAGTTACCCAGGGACATCTAGGGTCTGTCATGTTGCTGATATCAACGGTAACGATACCTCACCTCCTAAAGTTGTGGTAAGATTGAACCATTTGTTCTTACTGGCTTAATATCGTGCGTTGTGGTTTGTGATCTATTTAGAAGTAATGCAGTGACAATGTTACATGCTGAAAACATTGTTTCCAACTGAACCAGTGGGATCCTGTGTAGGTGATTACCTACTAGCAATTTTGTCAATAGTTTATGTATTTATGTATGCTGATAGCATTTTTAAGGGGTAATAATTAAATGTTAAGTTTTAATATTTTTGCATCAGTGTTAATTGGTATGTTTAATTCTCTGATGTTTTTGAAATAGCGACCATTTAATTGGGTTATTGCTTTTCTATACATTGCCTGTGCTTTTTTGTCTGTTATCACAGTACCCAGTATTATATCATCAATAATCTAATATGTTATTTGTGAATCATCCAGAAGTAAGTCCCTTGTGAGAGGCATAATGATCCAACACCCAGACTCCGGGTGGCAGAAGCTGCTAGTGGACAAGGAGTGCATGCAATTTTCTCCTATTTAACCTCTTCCTGCAACGGGCATTTTTTGATTTTCAGCTTTCATTTTGACTCATTTTCTGGGGATGCCACATTTATATGATTTTAGTTACATTCCGCTAGTGGAAAAAAAAAAAGCTAGCAGAACCCACTGAAATCAATGGGAGACTTTTTTTCCAGCATGGAAAATTTCACACCAAATTCCTCACCATTTTCCTCCGTATGAATGGTCCCTCAGGATAGAAAACCATAAATCTGTAGACCAGAGTATTTCAATAATCCACATATTGTACTTGAAAATGGTGCATTTGAAGAAGGCTTAGGTAACTATTTAAGACATATGTCGCGGGGTGTTTAGAGTCTATACTATAGGCCATGTGTAATATATATTTCATGTGGAATGTATTCTCTAACCTGTTGTATACATCAATGTGTAGTTGGCTGATTAGGGTCTAGTGTGTTAGCACATTGTATGCAAATACCTCTAACTAGTGAGGACAATGGGTGGAGATAATCTGCTCGGTGTCCCCAAGAAGATGTTGGACGGTGCATTGTCCATAGTAGACAGGGAGTCTGCTCTCCTTGGTATAGGTGGGGGGGAAAGGATCTGTGACTCAGCCCTTCCCACCCACAGATATAGGATGTAACAGTCTTAGTATATAGTATGTAGCTAGCAGTTAGTATGGGTTAGCCGGCCTGTGAACAGCTCTGCAGAGAGCCAGGATTTAGTTACAGGACCAAGGAACCAAAGCTATCATTGGATTGTGACTTCTGTGGACTTATTGTTATTACGGTTGATGTGACCGCCGCCGGCTACTATCTTTGTGGATTACCATAAATTGCTGTTGCCTCCCGACCTCTTGCGTCCCTGTTGATTCAAGATATCCTCCGGAGGAAGGACGTATACCTTTGCTCCGTGACAACTGGTTGGCAGCGGTGGGATCAACAGCGGACAGCGAGATGGACTACAACAGCCCAGCGATTAATGGAGCCACAACCTCAGAATACAGGAACTGGACTATGGCAAGTCTACAAGTAAGGGCCCGGGAACTAAACCTGAGTTACCAGGGAAGAACGAAAGAGCAATTGATCGAGGCACTGGAGGAGATGACCCTGCAAAGCGACCATGAGGAGGGCTTCCCCCAGGAGACTGGAGAGATACAGGAGTGGCAGGTACAGACCCAAAAGAGCAGATGGGTTGTTTTGTATGAGGAGGAATTGGCAGTGCTGGGGCTAGAAGCAACTGCAGAGCAAAGGAGTAGAGCATTACAGAGGGCTCAGGAAACGGAGAAGGAGGAACAGAGAATGGCGCATGAAAAGGAAAGAATGGCGCATGAAATGTGAATGGCTGAGATAACTAAGGGGAATTATAATCAAACGCCGACCCCTAGCCCAACAGTGAGAGAACCACCATATGTGTCCCATAAACACTTCAAGACCTTTGATGAAGCGGCTGGGGATGTTGATGGATATTTTCAGGACTTCGAACACCAGTGCCGCCTGATGGAAGTCCCAGAGAAGGATTGGGTCCGGTATCTGGTGGGACACCTACGAGATGGGGCTGCAGAAGCTCTCAGAGCCATGGACCCTAGTGATCAGCGGGACTATGAGGCCATTAAAAGAGCGGTGCAGAAGTATTATGCAGTCACTCCAGAGACCTACCGAGTTCAGTTCCGCTCTTTGCCTTACAATGGGGGAAGCTCCTTCCACATGTTCGCCCACAAGTTGAAGCAAGCATGCAAGCGCTGGCTAGAAGGAGAGGGGGCTGTCACAGTCGATAAGGTCCTCCAAGTCATAATTAAGGAACAGTTCTTTTCCCAGTGCCTCACTGAGATCCGTGAGTGGGTGCTGGAACGGAACCCAGCCACAGTTGAGCAAGCTGCTTCTCTTGCAGATGAGGGCCTGACCATCAAGCCGCAGTGGAAGAGGTTGTTTGCAGAGGAGCGGAAAACTACCACAGTCCGCCAGACATCCTTCAGCCAGCCACCCACCTTTCATGCCCGGCCTCAGGATTACAATTCCCCCTCTACCCCTGCCCCAGCCCATCGGCCTCCAGGTATGAACAACCCTGTCCCTAGACAACGACCTACTGGAAGAATGCTAGAGCGCAGATGTTTTGGGTGCGGGCGGCCTGGACATTTGCAAGCTAGTTGCCCTGCTAACATGGGGGCACGGGCCACCGTGGCATCTCGGCCTATTCACTACCTGGGAACCACCCCTAGGACAGAAAGTTTGGCCCCATTTCCAGATGACTCCATGAATGACCCATCTGTTCCACCTCCAGGGGTCTATGGGATTCAGCCTTCCGCCACACATCCCGCAAACCTTCAGCGGAAGCACTTGCAGGAGGTCCTACTGGATGGCCGAACAGTTGTTGGATTCCGGGACTCGGGAGCTTTCCTAACGGTAGCAGACCACCGAGTTGTGCGACCCAAGGCCCTAGAGGAGGGCCCTGGCCTTTCTATCGAGTTGGCAGGGGGTACTCGGAGACGTATTCCTAAAGCTACCGTGGAACTCGACTATGGTTATGGACCAAAACGATGCACAATTGGTGTGATGAGCGGGCTGCCGGCCGATGTTCTGTTAGGCAACGATGTTGGAAATCTACAGTGCCACTTTGTGGGAGCAGTGACCCGAAGCCAAGCTCAGGGAGAAGCCAACATGGATCCACCGGATTTTCTGCCAGATGCCAGCCCTTCAACCCTACAACTTTACCATTCAGTACCGCCGAGGGAACCAACACCAGAACGCAGATGGGTTATCCCGGCAGGAGGACATATGAGCTATAGAGACTGATGTGCATTCCACAATTCACCTGTGTAGGCCAATTGTGTCATGCACATGTTTTGACAGGGGGAAGGGTTGTCGCGGGGTGTTTAGAGTCTATACTATAGGCCATGTGTAATATATATTTCATGTGGAATGTATTCTCTAACCTGTTGTATACATCAATGTGTAGTTGGCTGATTAGGGTCTAGTGTGTTAGCACATTGTATGCAAATACCTCTAACTAGTGAGGACAATGGGTGGAGATAATCTGCTCGGTGTCCCCAAGAAGATTTTGGACGGTGCATTGTCCATAGTAGACAGGGAGTCTGCTCTCCTTGGTATAGGTGGGGGGGGGGAAGGATCTGTGACTCAGCCCTTCCCACCCACAGATATAGGATGTAACAGTCTTAGTATATAGTATGTAGCTAGCAGTTAGTATGGGTTAGCCGGCCTGTGAACAGCTCTGCAGAGAGCCAGGATTTAGTTACAGGACCAAGGAACCAAAGCTATCATTGGATTGTGACTTCTGTGGACTTATTGTTATTACGGTTGATGTGACCGCCGCCGGCTACTAACTTTGTGGTTTATAATAAATTGCTGTTGCCTCCCGACCTCTTGCGTCCCTGTTGATTCAAGATATCCTCCGGAGGAAGGACGTATACCTTCGCTCCGTGACAACATATAATAACACATTTACCACATGGTTAGTGAAACCCTCCATCTCTCATATTAGAATAGGGTACATGTACCATGAATTGCAAAACCTAGTCATAAATGTAAACCCATGCTACAGATTTTAGGAGGACCAGCCAAGCCTCTAATATGTATGGGTATGCCCAGAACTAGTTCTAAGTGTGTTATTCAGCATCTTTAACACCAGAGGTCACTATTTCAACGTGTTATAGACTGTAGTAATCACATGTTCTTTTTCACAATAATGCAAATCATAGAGGAAAAAAATATTTTTTCGCTATCTGCTCTCTGAATGAACATAATCTACACTGCAGCAGATTAGTGTCCTCAGCAGTCACTTACTATACTACTGGCAGCATGATTTTAAGCAGGCGGCTTTCTGCTCTGACCTCCCCTTAATTATGTATGCACATTTGGATGAAAATGCATGATCTTTTCTGCAAGAGAGGGGAATTATCACTATTAGACACCTCTACCAGCATCCCTTTCCACCAGCATCTGACTTTGGAATACTATTCAACAGACCCCCAAACACAAGATATTGACAAAAGAACATCAAATTCAGCATGCTCAGTTAACTTTGTGTATGAAAAGTTTTAGGTGTGCACAGTGTAGAAAATGGAAGTGGTCTTTAAAGGGGCTCTATCAGCAAAATTATGCTGTATGAGCCCCAAATATGCGTGAATAGCTATGCAGGCATCGGTAATGTTATTTTAATCTCCCTCCCGTTTTAAAATAAAATAATAAAAACATATATGTAAATCATACCTTAGCGTGCACGCTGGGCAGTCGTGCACGATCCAACGTGATCTTCTGGCACGCCTTCCTCTTCTTTCAGCGACGTCCTCCGGTCCTGGCTCTTCCCCGGCTTCATCGTGGTCTTTTTCCGGCGGTTCAAATCCGATTGGTTCAAATCCGGCACGTGCGATTTGATCTAATCAGATTTGAACCGCCGGAAGAAGACGACGATGAAGCCGGGGAAGAGCCAGGACTGGAGGGCGTTGCCAAAAGAAGAAGAAAGAAGAGGAAGGCGTGCCAGAACATGACGTCGGATCGTGCACGACTGCCCAGAGTGCACGCTAAGGTATGATTTACATATATGTTTTTATTATTTTATTTTAAAACGGGAGGGGGTTTAAAATAACATTAGCAGTGCCTGAATAGCCTTTTTAAGATAAGATAAGATAATCCTTTAATAGTCCCACAATGGGTAAATTTCAGTGATACAGTTTCATAGATGGTACAGTAGTATATAACAAGAGAGAAAACACATACAAGCTCATGGCAGATAGAGAAATCCTAGGAATCATAGCAACTAAAAAAGAAAGAAACACAGACACACTGCAGGATCATTTAGTTTGTGATGTGATGTTAATAATACAGCCGAATGTGGTTGGAGGACATGAGGAGGGGGGTCACAGCATGTAGATATAACAGGCAAAAAACATTTTTTGCAGCGGTGGGGGACATATGCAGCTATCATGATAACATGTGGCAGTTCCTTTGGTAGGTAGTGAGATCTCATGCTCACAGCTGATAGTTCGGTATCTTGCATCAGCACTATTGTCCATTAACCACAAAAAAATGCCCTAAATGTCCTTCATCACAGCCCTCCTCCTTTCTTCTTACCACTGTGTTCTACTGCCCAGAGAAGTCTGAAGCCATCCAGGTAGACAGGGTGCTGCTCTTTTGCCAAGTTTCCATAAACTCATGGGGTAGGTGAGTGATGGTAGGTTCCCAGGTTGTAAGAGTCCCACATGTCCACAGTAAAAGAAAGAAATACCAGTCAGCTGTAGGCATCTTCACACATCATCAATAGACACCAAAAAATCATCTCCTTGAAAGAAGAAGTCCGCAGTTTCCTGCAGGTCTCTCCTCCAGCTTTCTCTGCCTCATGGTGACCATGCTGTCCTTAGCTCGTGGGGGGGATGGTAACAGGCACATATGCATACAGGAAATTCCATCTCATCAGATTTTGAGTCTTGTCAATGCTTTAACAATAGAAACAAAAGGAAAAAATACTCCACAGGGTCTTCCATTCGATTTATAGTTGCTAATTAATAGTGCTAGTTTGCTTAGTTAGATGATTCTTGAAGATACAGACGAAAAGAGTGAAAAGGAAAGATAAAGGTTGCTCCCAGCTTGGAGCTCTGTATCGAGGCAGCCACTCAAGGCGGCGCCAAGAAGGTGTCATGACCTTATTATTTGTATTTTGGTGTGTGTGTTGGTTGGGGATTTGATCCGGGCTCCTGTGTTCTGCTGGGGGTTTCTTTGCCACTGGACCATCGGTTTTGGTATTTGGTGTCTGTCCTCTGAGCATACTTGAGGTTCCAGGAATCAAACCTCAGGTGTTAATTATTTGCCATCAACCTATGGGAGGATTCTGGGGCCTTTATAAGGATGAGGGCAGCTCCACTAGTTGCTGGTTTTTGTGGTCCCAACCTAAAATTTGTGGCCCTGGGAGGAGGAGTGTTTTGCTTGTGCTGCAACTGTCTAGTAAGGAGTTTGAGTGTTGTTTGTGTGTAAGTTTGGTTTGTCCCTCCACACTTCTACTCTGCCCTGTCCTTCACTTCTGTTTGCTTGGCGCTATCTGGTTGTTTGAGGTGGGTTCCAGTTTATTTTGCCCCAGTCCTGTGTTTACCCTTTCCTCACCTCTCCACTGTCCCTCTCCTCATTTCTCTTGTTTTATATTGTTTATCCAGATTCCGCTTGAAGATTTCCATTGATGGAGCGCCCACCACCTCCCGTGGCAGCCTATTCCACTCTCTCACTACCCTCACTGTCAGAAAGTTTTTCCTAATGTCTAATCTGTATCTCTTTCCCTTTAGTTTCATCCCATTGCTTCTTGTACTTCCTTGTGCTAATGAGAATAGGGTAGATCCCTCTGCACTGTGACTACCTTTCAGATATTTGTAGACTGCTATTAAATCTCCCCTCAACCTTCTCTTCTGCAAACTAAACAATCCCAGTTCTTTTAGCCGCTCCTCATAGGACTTGGTTTGCAGACCTTCCACCATTTTGGTTGCTCTTCTCTGGACTTGCTCCAATATATCGGTGTCTTTTTTGAATTGAGGCGCCCAGAACTGTACACAGTATTCCAGGTGTGGTCTGACCAGGGAAGAGTACAGCGGAATAATGACCTCTCTTGATCTAGATTCAATTGTGTTGTGCTGCGTGTCCGTTGTCCAGCACATCCCGTCCTGTTTGTTTGTCTGCAGCTGCACCTTGATTTCTGTAGGGGTCACCACCTTAGAATCCCCAGTCCCTAGCCTCTCTTGTAACTCTTGCCCTATCTGTTGGCTAGGTCTTCGTGCTAGAGAGCCAGGAGTTGTCGGGGCAAAAGCTAGCTTGGGGGCAGCTGACCACCACCCGCAGGCAGGGCCTAGCTAGCCACCGTAGTGCCAGGGATAGTCTCCTTCCCCTGTTTCCTTAGCGGTGCAACCTACAGTCTGGAATCAGGGTCTGGACTCAGACACGAACGTGACAGAAGGCTATTCATGCATATGTGGGGCTTATACAGCATAATTTTGCTGATGGAACACTTTTAAAGAATTGCATTAATAAAAGAAGTTATGCAGGGAATAAAAACTTTGGGCAGTGACTTCACTTCACCATATCAGGAAACTAACTGCAATGAGTACACTGCTGAAAGTTATTACTCCCCACATAACCCTTTATTCTTAAAATGGTGGTTAACAGTTATGGCAGCTTTGGATAAACAAAACAGCAGTTTTAATATTGATGGCCAATCCTAACATGTATCTTCTTCAATTATGTTACTATGTATTTTTTGATGACCTAGTCTCAGTAATATATACATATATATATATATATATATATATATATAATTAGTGGGGTCAGGTACAGGGGATGCCCACTGATCTATCAGGGGCGTGACACTCTTTACATTGCACCTCTCTATATGACATAAATAAAGTCTCATCACATACAAGAAAATATTATGAAGCTGTAAATACATTGAATGTCCACCGTAAAACATAAGTGCCACAGATCCTTTGAAGAGCTGAAAAGTTGGGGTCCTGGCACAAGTGTAGCTAGAGGCCAACAGTGGAGCCGCCAACAAGTCACTTTTGTATGTTTAGATGCAAACTATGGGTCATAAAATGAGCCTTTATGCCAGGTGAAGCTTGGCTACAGCACTAGGTCCCAGGTGCCAGACTCCCACTGATCTTTTAGTGGAGACTTATCCCCTTAAATTAATAATGCCCAAGGGCCACCTTAAATTAACACTATCCAGTTCCCCAGAGGTTACTTCTACTGTCCTAGCTATTTTCACAGAACATAAAAGGGACACATAAAATTTAGTACAAACCTTTATGTATTAAAAGAGCTGCGGGCACAGAAGCAGCTATAAAAATGTAGTGCAACTCTCAGGGGATATCTTTTTATTTAAGGGCACGGTGGCTCAGTGGTTAGCACTGCAGCACTGGAGTCCTAGGTTGAAATCCCGCCAAGGGCAACATCTGCAAGGAGTTTGTATGTTCTCCCTGTGTTTGCGTTGGTTTCCTCTGGGTACTCCGGTTTCCTCCTACACACCAAAAGACATACTGATAGGGAATGTAGAATGTGAGCCCTATATGGAACAGTGACTGACCATATCTGTAAAGCGCTGCGGAATATGATGACGCTATATAAGTAAGCATAATAAATAAATAATAAATATGATGTTCACTGGAAAGTCTGAACACTACAAACTATTTATGGTCATTGTCCAGATGTTTGGCTGTATTAGGGTTAATGCCAAAGCTTCCATTACCATAAGGGTATGTTCACACAGAGTTTTTTGCAGGTAAATTTTGATGCGGAATCTGCCTCAAAACCCGCCTGCATAAATGGCTCCCATTGACTTCAATGGGAGCCGCTCGCTTTTTCTTACTGCTAGCTAGTAGCGGAATAAAGAATCGACATGACCAATTTTGCCGCAAATTCTGCAGCTGAGTCAGCCACGGCGTCCGCGGTTCAAAACACGCTCCTGTTTAGGCCCATTCATTCGGGCCTAAACAGGAGCGGGATGTCGCAACAGAATGCCGATGCTGCATCAGCATCCCGTCGCAGTTAGCCGCGCGGAAAGTTCACAAGGCAGAAAAGGTTTCCGCCACCTTTTCTGCTGTGTAAACATACCCTCCATCTGATTCTTAAGACTGATATCTGAGGCTATCTAAACAGTGATATATGGCTAACTGAAAAATATGAGAAGGTACTTCGAATAACAAAACAATAAAGAACATTTCTAGCGAGCAATGGCAAAAGTTTACACCTACGTGAAGAAAGTCTTGTTTAAGAAAACCTAAATATCTATTAAGAAAACAGAAACCTATGCTTAATACAAGGAGCAGGGTATGGTTAAAGTCATCTTCATCATTGAAAGCCCTTGTGAGTAATACAATTATTCTGAATCATTATTTTCATAAAACTTAATATGATCTAATAATGGTGTGTATATTGCAAAAGCCTGAGGCAAAGTTAAATTGAATACAAGACGTTATGTCTTTAATATGACCTTTGAAAAACATGTGACATTTTACAATAACCTTCACCAACTCAGTATTGCATCAAACAGAACCACATCATTCTAGGTATGTAAATTTGGCATTGTAATTGGCAAGTATCATTTAAGAAACATAATATTAAAATGTCCACCTAAAGGTCAGTGTAACAATTAGAGATTAGTGCCACTAATACTTTATTTTTGTGGAAGAGCACTTTACTGTTGCTTTGTAATTTTCCTAAAATGTTATTAATAGAAAGGTAGATATTGAAGCAACAGGCACTCATGAAAATATAGCCCATGAAGGCTTTCTTGACCCCCTAGAAGGATGCAGCTTTTTTGAAAAATCTATTATTTTTTTTTACATTAAATGCACATTGTAAGAAGATAATAAAGTTGTAGTTAAATGGTTATTCCCATCTCAGCCAGTCATGGACCATGAAACAGCTATTTGACATAAACCCTCTACTCCATCCTCCAGCATTTTTCGGTATGCAGCATGATCAGTGGCGTAACTAGGAATGGCGGGGCCCTGTGGCAAACTTTTGACATGCCCCCCCCCCCTTCCCCAACCGACACCAAAGACCTCGACCGACCCCCTCCTACGCATTCCTGCACGTTCTATTATGCCCCATAGTGGCCGCTTCACACAGTATTATCCCCCATAGTGGCCCCTGCACACAGTATTAAGCCCCATAGTGGCTCCTGCACACAGTATTATCCCCCATAGTGGCCCCTGCAAACAGTATTATCCCCAACAGTGGCCCCTGCACACAGTATTATGACTCACTGTGGACACCCATAAACTATTATACTCTGGGGTCAGAGACGTCAGTCAACTAGGAAGGAGGCCTGGCAGGATCGTGGAGAGGTAAGTAACAGTGTTTTTTATGTTTCTTACCTCTCCCGGTCCGCCAATCATTATACTCATGAGTCCGAAAAGACCCCTGAGTATAATGATAGCAGCGGTAGCAGCTGTCACCGGGCCCCTAATGTCCCGGGCACTGCTGCTATGGTGGTAATTACGCCACTGAGCATGACATATAAGTTCTATATAGGAACAACCATATCATACAGTCATTAGCATCTCTGCACCATGTACATTACTACTGGCAACAGAGAAACAAGGGATCATAAAGAATAACCAAAACATCCATTTCAGCATGAGATTTCACAGGTAGGAGTTAAAATTCGTTAATCTATTAATTAAACTATTAGTCTATTAATGACACAAATGGACAAAGGTTTTGAAATGTGAGTTATACTTTAATGTATACTTCCAGTTATAAACAATTTTTCATAGATGAGAAATACAGTGGGCAAAAAAGTATTTAGTCAGTCACCAATAGTGCAAGTTCCACCACTTAAAAAGATGAGAGGCGTCTGTAATTTACATCATAGGTAGACCTCAACTATGAGAGACAAAATGAGAAAACAAATCCAGAAAATCACATTGTCTGATTTTGTAAGAATTTATTTGCAAATTATGGTGGAAAATAAGTATTTGGTCAGTAACAAAATTTCATCTCAATACTTTGTTATATATCCTTTGTTGGCAATGACAGAGGTCAAACGTTTTCTGTAAGTCTTCACAAGGTTGGCACACACTGTTGTTGGTATGTTGGCCCATTCCTCCAGGCAGATCTCCTCTAGAGCAGTGATGTTTTGGGGCTGTCGCTTGGCAACATGGACTTTCAACTCCCTCCAAAGGTTTTCTATAGGGTTGAGATCCGGAGACTGGCTAGGCCACTCCAGGACCTTGAAATGCTTCTTACAAAGCCACTCCTTCGTTGCCCTGGCGGTGTGCTTTGGATCATTGTCATGTTGAAAGACCCAGCCACGTTTCATCTTCAATGCCCTTGCTGATGGAAGGAGGTTTGCACTCAAAATCTCACGATACATGGCCCCATTCATTCTTTCATGTACCCGGATCAGTCGTCCTGGCCCCTTTGCAGAGAATCAGCCCCAAAGCATGATGTTTCCACCCCCATGCTTTACAGTAGGTATGGTGTTTGATGGATGCAACTCATTCTTTTTCCTCCAAACACGAAAAGTTGTGTTTCTACCAAACAGTTCCAGTTTGGTTTCATCAGACCATAGGACATTCTCCCAATACTCTTCTGGATCATCCAAATGCTCTCTAGCAAACTTCAGACGGGCCCGGACATGTACTGGCTTAAGCAGTGGGACACGTCTGGCACTGCAGGATCTGAGTCCCTGGCGGCGTAGTGTGTTACTGATGGTAGGCTTTTTTACATTGGTCCCAGCTCTCTGCAGTTCATTCACTAGGTCCCCCCGCATGGTTCTGGGATTTTTGCTCACCATTCTTGTGATCATTTTGACTCCACGAGGTGAGATTTTGCGTGGAGCCCCAGATCGACGGAGATTATCAGTGGTCTTGTATGTCTTCCATTTTCTAATTATTGCTTCCACAGTTGATTTCTTCAATCCAAGCTGGTTGCCTATTGCAGATTCAGTCTTCCCAGCCTGGTGCAGGGCTACAATTTTGTTTCTGGTGTCCTTTGACAGCTCTTTGGTCTTCACCATAGTGGAGTTTGGAGTCTGACTGTTTGAGGGTGTTCACAGGTGTCTTTTATACTGATAACAAGTTTAAACAGGTGCCATTACTACAGGTAATGAGTGGAGGAAAGAGGAGACTCTTAAAGAAGAAGTTACAGGTCTGTGAGAGCCAGAAATCTTGATTGTTTGTAGGTGACCAAATACTTATTTTCCACCATAATTTGCAAATAAATTCTTACAAAATCAGACAATGTGATATTCTGGATTTGTTTTCTCATTTTGTCTCTCATAGTTGAGGTCTACCTATGATGTAAATTACAGACGCCTCTCATCTTTTTCAGTGGTGGAACTTGCACTATTGGTGACTGACTAAATACTTTTTTGCCCCACTGTATAGGTGAATATAAGATACTGTGGGGAATCACTCAGGTAGATGCACTGCAGGAAACAGGGACACAGACACTGGATTGCACACAAGTTCAGGCTTTATTCACATGTAACGCATACACTGCTTTTGCAAAGTCACAGGATAAACAAAACAAAACCCTTCTCGGCTGAGAAACTAACTTAAACGTAAGGAAACTTTTCCCTGACTATACAGGAGACTGGCTACCAGTCTCCCACCTTGGCAACAACAACGGGTGGCACAGTACCTGCTTTGGAGGTCCGGTCTGGACAGGTCAGCTCTGTCAGTGTGATGCCACACTGCTGTTCTTCACACACAGACTATTATTAGGGCCTGATTAGTCAGCTGACCTCCCTGGTGTGGGTCTCACCACACACATCTTAGGTGCCTGGCTGGAATATACTTGTCTTCCCAGACTACACCCTTCACTGTCACACAATACTTTATAATATATCCCATTAAACATATATGGTTTCTTTTTCACTTTTCAGGCAGTTACTTTTTAAACATTAACCTATGAAGAGAGGTAAGGGGATAGAAAAGACACTCAAATAATTGCTGCTGTTACACTCCGGTATTTCTTGCTTTTTTTTTTAACACTGCTAGGCTCCTAGGTTGTATATAGTAGGCTGTTAGTACACACAATAAATCAATTACACAGCAGGAGAATACTACTTAACCCCTCTCTAATTCATAAAGTTGTATTGTGAAGCTGAAATACTGTATATAATGTAAATAAGCAGTCAGGCTGAATATAAGGAGCAGAAGAACAGCTTAAAAAGTTCTGAAGGAAACTGATCTCCTTCAATAAGAAATATTACAAAGTTTATTTTTACCTGTACTATTCATTTATGAAAAACTGTACATTACTGGAGATACGCTTTAAACAGAGCATTGTATCCCTTAGACAATGCCTAGTTATGATATTAACCCCTTGGCAACACTGAATGTAATAGTATGTCATAACCAACAAAGTGCTAAGGCAAAGCACCATACTATTACCATGAAAGCCTTCTGCCCGCTCAGACACAGTAACAGCTAACCTCCTGCTCCAGCACCCCCGTCGAAGCTGAACTCCAATTAACACCTTAGACACTGTGGTCAAAAATGATTGCCGCATCTAAGGGGTTTCAGCATTTATACTCACCCAGCATGTTCAGGTGGTTCCAATAGGTATTTTTGGCAGCTCAGTGTCTGATCATTGACATTGGGTCTGTGAGAGACACATACCTTGTCATTCCTGCTGATTTAAGAGGAAGTCAGCCTATGAATATGCAAAGAATGAATTCCTTTATAGACTGCAATACATATGTATTGAAGTATATACTACTGCACCAGCAATCAGAAGATTGCTGGTACAAGTCCCCGAATGGTACATAATTAAAAAAAAAAAAAAAAAAAAAAAAGCAGGCAGAAACGCTGGCATTAATGATTTCTCAGAATCTCTCTTCCCAAAAGTTATATATACCCCGAAACAGTACCAATAAAAGGCACAGCTTGTCCCACAAAAGATAAATCGTCAACCAATTCTGTCAACAGAAAAATAAAAATGTTACACCTCTCAGGAAATGACAATGAAAAAGCAATTTTTGTCTTTGTCCAATAGGGGTTTTGTTCTGCAAAATTAGTAACACATAAAAAACCAATATCAATTAATTAGAATTATAATGGTACTGACTAATAGATTAAACATGTTACTATGTAGTATGCTAAACTACAAAAATTAAAGATAAAAAGCAATGCCAGGATTTTTTTTTATTCCACCAAGAAAGAGTTAATAAAATTTAGTCTATAAGTTATAGACACCTAAAAATATTGTCATTACAAAATGCATCTCATACCCCAAAAACCAAGCCCACTACTTTATTGGCACCTCAGGGGCTCTGCAAATGTGACATAACATTCAAATACCAAATATCTAAATCTGCACTCCAAAAGTTGCACAGCAGTCATTGAAATCTGCGCCTTGTGGTGTTCTCAAACAGCAGTTTATGCCCACATGCATGACACTGGTATACCCAGGATAATGTACTTAATGTCATGTAAGCATAAAATGCTGTTTGGGAAGCCATCTGGGCATAAAAGGAAAAGACTGCTATTTTTGGAGGACAGATTTAAAGACTTTTGGACACCATGCTACTTTTGCAGAGCTTCTGAAATGCCAATGACATGTGACTATTTTGAAAACTACACCGCTGAAGGAATTTACCCAGACATACAGTGAATATTTTTAACTTCCAAGTTTTGCAATCATTTATTTTCTGGAAAGGAATGCACAGCCGATGGTGAAAAGTGAAAATGGAAATTTTACTAGAAATACATAATTTCAGTAAACAAAATGTTGTGCCCACCTTTTGTCAGAGACAAACGCTTCTGTTGTTCCCAGTATAACCGTTTAACAGTTTTTGAAGTGTGTGTCTCTGCTGAGTGCAATATAACAAGCACTGAAATGACTTATTACTGGAAAAAGAGCTGCACACTAATTTCTGGAAACTAAATTAGTGAAAAATGTTTGGTAGTGTAGTGTAGTTTTCAAAATGGGTTCACATGTCTGTGGATTCTACTTGTATGCCCAAAATAGCAGTAAAGACAATGTTATCTTTTTATTTACATACAGAGATATTCACAGTCTTTATCAGAAAACAGCAATTAGCTTACCTGATTGCCTGGACAAAGAGCAATAGATAAACAGCTCTGAAAGTAATGCAGAGAAATCAGTTCCCCTACCTTCCAGAGAACAGTGAGTCATATTATCCATCCTATAAGCCTAGATAAGGAAATAGAACAGGCCATGTTCCTTAACAACAATGTATAAACAATGGGAGAAATAATTTCACATAGTAGGATTGTGAAGAAGCATTGCTAAAGCAATATATTTAGGAAAACTCTTGAATTTAGATAAGCTAGCAGTATAGATAGGATTTTTGAAATGATAATACCCCTTTAACCCCTTCCCGTCGCATTTTTCAATTTTCATTTTTGATTCCCTTCCAAACCCTATAACTTTTTTTTATTTTTCCTCTCTCAGAGCCATATGAGGTCTTAATGTTTGCGGGACTAATTTTTCTTCATAATGCCACCATTAATTATTCAGTACAATGTACTGGGAAGCGGGAAAAAAAATCAGAATGGGGTGGATGCTAATATATTGCAATGCTTAGGAAAAAACAAACAAACACACAGCAATTCTACATAGAGTAGCCTGCAATAGAATCCATTGAATGACAGTACTGGGAGCCTTCACAAGGCTCCCAGCTGTCATGACAATGGGATCCCGGCCCAGGAGCTTGCTCCAGGTGGCAGCGATTGCCAGGAAAATGGCGCCTCAGTCAGCTTTGTGGACCAATCGTGGACATTAGCGCCAGGTGTCTGTTATATGAAACAGCAGACACCCGGCAGCTATGGTGGCCACCCGGCTTCCGACCGACTGGCGTGTTTAAACACCCGGTATCCACTGTACTAGTACGGCAGATGTCGGGAAGGGATTAAGGCAGTTTTTGGCTGTGTCCTTAAGGGGTTAAAATAAATTTTCCAACCAACATAACTGAACAAAATATATTTTGTAATGTACTTTTATTAAACTTTCCCTTGCTTCTCTATTGAGAGCTGTACCTTGCATCTTACTATGTTCTGTGTACAGACTTTTGTGTGTAATGAAGAGAAAATGAGGGTGAGGAGGGTCAATTCAAACAGTTATTTCTCAGGCTTTATAAAACTTAGATACTTGCGTCTGGTGTTGTATGAAAGAGGAAATTCTGATCTTTCATATGAGTTTACCTATATTATTTCCACAGATATCACTGGTTGAAAACACAGTCAGGATTTTTATTATTTTTATGCAGGGGCATACCAAATGTACATTTTAGGATGTCTGAGATGGATTTCACAGAAAGGAGCCAAAATTTATTAAATCAAGTATATTATAAAATGCATTAGTGACACGAATTCTGCCAGAAGATCATAAGTTGTTTGAAAGTTTAGTTATACTTTTAAGTGAATTACATAAACAGAGCGATGTGGAGTTAACTTTGCTTACTAATACAGATATAGATACAAGGAACAAACCAGAGGTCATACACAAATCAACTGATAAAACGCTGAATGCAGGAGCCAGCTAGACGAAATCCTATATAACTCAGGCAGTGTACTGAGGACTGAATCAATATAAATAGGCCAGGACTTCCTGGAACTGACTGGGAGGTACACAGGTGTATATGTAAGGCTCTCAGGTTGCTAGGAGGGAGGACATGACTATGTGCTTGACTAGCAGCAGCAGGAGAAAATACATAGCAACATGGAGTCAGGAAGCACACAATGTGAACCAGAGGTAAATTGGCAACCGAGTATGCTGGGAGATGCAGTATTTCAGTGAGGGCATAGCATCAGCATAACAAGAAAAAAATGTAAAAGCTGTTTCTCCACAAATATGACAGACATGCTTCTTCACAGACATGATGATGATGACACGATGAGGTAGTAATATTATATATATATATATATATATATATATATGTATTGACAGACATGGTGCTAGAGTAATATTGTATGCACACTGACAGATATGATGAGATGATAATTCTGAAGCAATAGTGTATATACACTGACAGATATGATGATGAGATGTATGTATAGTAATTGTTACAATTCGGGTGCAAGGTAAGGCTGCGTTCACACGGAGTTGTTTGGTCAGGAAACTGACTCAAATTCCTCCTCCAAAAAACGCCTCACCATACAGTTCTACGGTGAGGCGTTTTTAAGAGGAGGAATTTGAGTCAGTTTCCTGACCAAATTCCTGAGCCAAACAACTCTATGTGAACGCAGCCTAAGAAATGGACTGGTGTTCAGCAGGGTAGCAGGAGAAATGAGCTGACAACTGCGAGCAGTAGAAAATGCTACTTAAAAGTAATACACTACTGCGAGCCAAGACCGGCCTCAGATGCCTTTACCAGAGCTCCTCGCAAGAAGAGATGGACTTTCACTGAATCTGAGGACCGGAATTGTCACCAGAACAGAAAGTGTATCACTAATAAATGCACTGCAGCAGAAACCAAACACCAAATCCACAGACTACTCACAGGAACAGAGAAAACAGAATGGTCATCAATTATGGGTCAGCAGCTGAAGAGGGCAACAAGGAACCAAATCACTAGATGAAGACCAATCCAGAAAACTAAGCCAATAGTCAAAACCGATCAGGAACACAGAACAAAATCGCAAGACAGAGAGGAATCCAAGAACACAGCCAAAGGTCAGTATTAGAGCAGTCAAATCAATGTCAGGAGCCAAGCAGGAAGTTGCAAATTAATTAGGAAGCAAAGCTTGGTGATGAGGGAGTGGTTTATAAAGGCCTGCTCATGAAGCTTTCCTATGTTGTCATGGCAACCTTAAAGCAGTAACAACAGATGTAACAAGCCTGACAATAATACTTTATATACACTGAGATTTGATGAGATGGTACAATGCTGGTAATGCTGTAGTAAAAACTGAATATATGCTGACAGACATGATGATTAGATGATGCTGTATATCTGCTGATAAACATCATAAGATGTATTAATTCTGTATATATAGTGATAGATATGATGATGACATAATGCTATAGTAATTAGAGATGAGCGAACACTAAAATGTTCGAGGTTCGAAATTCGATTCGAACAGCCGCTCAATGTTCGTGTGTTCGAACGGGTTTCGAACCCCATTATAGTCTATGGGGAACAGATACTCGTTAAGGGGGAAACCCAAATCCGTGTCTGGAGGGTCACCAAGTCCACTATGACACCCCAGGAAATGATGCCAACACCTCTGGAATGACACTGGGACAGCAGGGGAAGCATGTCTGGGGGCATCTAACACACCAAAGACCCTCTATTACCCCAACATCACAGCCTAACAACTACACACTTTACACACTCAATACCACCTCTCTGACAGTAGGAAAACACCTTGAAACATGTGTATTTGGCACTTGCAGTGAGGAGAGCTTGTCACCAGCAGTGAATTTGGCCCTTGTAGTAAGTTGAGGTTGGCACCAACATTTGTTTTGAAAATCAGGGTGGATTGAGCCTCTAACCAGCAGAGTTTGGGCAAATTCATGGTGGAGGGAGCCTCTAAAAACCCCAGTTTGGACCAATTCATGGTGGAGGGAGCCTCTAACCAGCCCAGTTTGGGCAAATTCATGGTGGAGGGAGCCTCTAAAAACCCCAGTTTGGACCAATTCATGGTGGAGGGAGCCTCTAACCAGCCCAGTTTGGGCAAATTCATGGTGGAGGGAGCCTCTAACCAGCCCAGTTTGGACCAATTAATGGTGGAGGGAGCCTCTAACCAGCCCAGTTTGGACCAATTAATGGTGGAGGGAGCCTCTAACCACCCCAGTTTGGACCAATTCATGGTGGAGGGAGCCTCTAACCAGCCCAGTTTGGACCAATTCATGGTGGAGGGAGCCTCTAAAAAACCCAGTTTGGACCAATTCATGGTGGAGGGAGCCTCTAAACAGCCCAGTTTGGGCAAATTCATGGTGGAGGGAGCCTCTAACCACCCCAGTTTGGACCAATTCATGGTGGAGGGAGCCTCTAAACAGCCAAGTTTGGACCAATTCATGGTGAAGGGAGCCTCTAAAAACCCGTTTGGACCAATTCATGGTGGAGGGAGCCTCTAAACAGCCCAGTTTGGGCAAATTCATGGTGGAGGGAGCCTCTAACCAGCCCAGTTTGGACCAATTAATGGTGGAGGGAGCCTCTAAACAGCCAAGTTTTGGGAAATTCATGGTGGAGGGAGCCTCTAACCAGCCCAGTTTGGACCAATTAATGGTGGAGGGAGCCTCTAACCACCCCAGTTTGGACCAATTCATGGTGGAGGGAGCCTCTAAACAGCCAAGTTTGGACCAATTCATGGTGGAGGGAGCCTCTAAAAACCCCAGTTTGGACCAATTCATGGTGGAGGGAGCCTCTAACCAGCCCAGTTTGGGCAAATTCATGGTGGAGGGAGCCTCTAAACAGCCCAGTTTGGGCAAATTCATGGTGGAGGGAGCCTCTAACCAGCCCAGTTTGGACCAATTAATGGTGGAGGGAGCCTCTAAACAGCCAAGTTTTGGGAAATTCATGGTGGAGGGAGCCTCTAACCAGCCCAGTTTGGACCAATTCATGGTGGAGGGAGCCTCTAACCAGCCCAGTTTGGACCAATTCATGGTGGAGGGAGCCTCTAAACAGCCCAGTTTGGGCAAATTCATGGTGGAGGGAGCCTCTAACCAGCCCAGTTTGGACCAATTAATGGTGGAGGGAGCCTCTAAACAGCCAAGTTTTGGGAAATTCATGGTGGAGGGAGCCTCTAACCAGCCCAGTTTGGACCAATTCATGGTGGAGGGAGCCTCTAACCAGCCCAGTTTGGACCAATTCATGGTGGAGGGAGCCTCTAACCAGCCCAGTTTGGACCAATTCATGGTGGAGGGAGCCTCTAACCAGCCCAGTTTGGACCAATTCATGGTGGAGGGAGCCTCTAAAAAACCCAGTTTGGACCAATTCATGGTGGAGGGAGCCTCTAAACAGCCCAGTTTGGGCAAATTCATGGTGGAGGGAGCCTCTAACCACCCCAGTTTGGACCAATTCATGGTGGAGGGAGCCTCTAAAAAACCCAGTTTGGACCAATTCATGGTGAAGGGAGCCTCTAAAAACCCGTTTGGACCAATTCATGGTGGAGGGAGCCTCTAACCAGCCCAGTTTGGGCAAATTCATGGTGGAGGGAGCCTCTAAACAGCCCAGTTTGGGCAAATTCATGGTGGAGGGAGCCTCTAACCAGCCCAGTTTGGACCAATTAATGGTGGAGGGAGCCTCTAACCAGCCCAGTTTGGACCAATTAATGGTGGAGGGAGCCTCTAAACAGCCAAGTTTTGGGAAATTCATGGTGGAGGGAGCCTCTAACCAGCCCAGTTTGGACCAATTAATGGTGGAGGGAGCCTCTAACCACCCCAGTTTGGACCAATTCATGGTGGAGGGAGCCTCTAAACAGCCAAGTTTGGACCAATTCATGGTGGAGGGAGCCTCTAAAAACCCCAGTTTGGACCAATTCATGGTGGAGGGAGCCTCTAACCAGCCCAGTTTGGGCAAATTCATGGTGGAGGGAGCCTCTAAACAGCCCAGTTTGGGCAAATTCATGGTGGAGGGAGCCTCTAACCAGCCCAGTTTGGACCAATTAATGGTGGAGGGAGCCTCTAAACAGCCAAGTTTTGGGAAATTCATGGTGGAGGGAGCCTCTAACCAGCCCAGTTTGGACCAATTCATGGTGGAGGGAGCCTCTAACCAGCCCAGTTTGGACCAATTCATGGTGGAGGGAGCCTCTAAACAGCCCAGTTTGGGCAAATTCATGGTGGAGGGAGCCTCTAACCACCCCAGTTTGGACCAATTCATGGTGGAGGGAGCCTCTAAACAGCCAAGTTTGGACCAATTCATGGTGGAGGGAGCCTCTAAAAACCCCAGTTTGGACCAATTCATGGTGGAGGGAGCCTCTAACCAGCCCAGTTTGGACCAATTCATGGTGGAGGGAGCCTCTAAACAGCCCAGTTTGGGCAAATTCATGGTGGAGGGAGCCTCTAACCAGCCCAGTTTGGACCAATTCATGGTGGAGGGAGCCTCTAACCAGCCCAGTTTGGACCAATTCATGGTGGAGGGAGCCTCTAAACAGCCCAGTTTGGGCAAATTCATGGTGGAGGGAGCCTCTAACCAGCCCAGTTTGGACCAATTAATGGTGGAGGGAGCCTCTAAACAGCCAAGTTTTGGGAAATTCATGGTGGAGGGAGCCTCTAACCAGCCCAGTTTGGACCAATTCATGGTGGAGGGAGCCTCTAACCAGCCCAGTTTGGACCAATTCATGGTGGAGGGAGCCTCTAAACAGCCCAGTTTGGGCAAATTCATGGTGGAGGGAGCCTCTAACCAGCCCAGTTTGGACCAATTAATGGTGGAGGGAGCCTCTAAACAGCCAAGTTTTGGGAAATTCATGGTGGAGGGAGCCTCTAACCAGCCCAGTTTGGACCAATTCATGGTGGAGGGAGCCTCTAACCAGCCCAGTTTGGACCAATTCATGGTGGAGGGAGCCTCTAACCAGCCCAGTTTGGACCAATTCATGGTGGAGGGAGCCTCTAACCAGCCCAGTTTGGACCAATTCATGGTGGAGGGAGCCTCTAAAAAACCCAGTTTGGACCAATTCATGGTGGAGGGAGCCTCTAAACAGCCCAGTTTGGGCAAATTCATGGTGGAGGGAGCCTCTAACCACCCCAGTTTGGACCAATTCATGGTGGAGGGAGCCTCTAAAAAACCCAGTTTGGACCAATTCATGGTGAAGGGAGCCTCTAAAAACCCGTTTGGACCAATTCATGGTGGAGGGAGCCTCTAACCAGCCCAGTTTGGGCAAATTCATGGTGGAGGGAGCCTCTAAACAGCCCAGTTTGGGCAAATTCATGGTGGAGGGAGCCTCTAACCAGCCCAGTTTGGACCAATTAATGGTGGAGGGAGCCTCTAACCAGCCCAGTTTGGACCAATTAATGGTGGAGGGAGCCTCTAAACAGCCAAGTTTTGGGAAATTCATGGTGGAGGGAGCCTCTAACCAGCCCAGTTTGGACCAATTAATGGTGGAGGGAGCCTCTAACCACCCCAGTTTGGACCAATTCATGGTGGAGGGAGCCTCTAAACAGCCAAGTTTGGACCAATTCATGGTGGAGGGAGCCTCTAAAAACCCCAGTTTGGACCAATTCATGGTGGAGGGAGCCTCTAACCAGCCCAGTTTGGGCAAATTCATGGTGGAGGGAGCCTCTAAACAGCCCAGTTTGGGCAAATTCATGGTGGAGGGAGCCTCTAACCAGCCCAGTTTGGACCAATTAATGGTGGAGGGAGCCTCTAAACAGCCAAGTTTTGGGAAATTCATGGTGGAGGGAGCCTCTAACCAGCCCAGTTTGGACCAATTCATGGTGGAGGGAGCCTCTAACCAGCCCAGTTTGGACCAATTCATGGTGGAGGGAGCCTCTAAACAGCCCAGTTTGGGCAAATTCATGGTGGAGGGAGCCTCTAACCAGCCCAGTTTGGACCAATTCATGGTGGAGGGAGCCTCTAACCAGCCCAGTTTGGACCAATTAATGGTGGAGGGAGCCTCTAACCTGCCCAGTTTGGACCAATTAATGGTGGAGGGAGCCTCTAACCACCCCAGTTTAGACCAATTCATGGTGGAGGGAGCCTCTAACCAGCCCAGTTTGGACCAATTCATGGTGGAGGGAGCCTCTAACCAGCCCAGTTTGGACCAATTCATGGTGGAGGGAGCCTCTAAAAAACCCAGTTTGGACCAATTCATGGTGGGGGGAGCCTCTAAACAGCCCAGTTTGGGCAAATTCATGGTGGAAGGAGCCTCTAACCAGCAGAGTTGTGGGAAAGCAGGGTGGAGGGAGCCTCTAACCAGCAGAGTTGGTGGAAATCAGGGTGGAGGGAGCCTCTAACCAGCAGAGTTGGGGGAAATCATGTTGGAGGGAGCCTAGTATTAGCAGAATTGTGCAACGCTTATGGTGGATGAGTATGAGGATGCGGAGGAATTGGAGAGGTTGAGTACAGACATGGAGTTTCATGTTGGGGTGCTTTACACAGGTGGGCACAAAAATGAAGGCTCTATCCAGTGGTGGTTCATTTTTATCAAAGTGAGCCGGTCGGCACTCTCAGCTGACAGACGGGTGCGCTTGTCAGTGATGATGCCACCGGCTGCACTGAACACCCTCTCAGATAGGACGCTGGCGGCAGGACAGGACAGCACCTCCAAGGCATATAGGGCAAGTTCAAGCCACAGGTCCAACTTCGACACCCAATACGTGTAGGGCGCAGAGGGGTCGGAGAGGACAGGGCTGTGGTCGGAAAGGTATTCCCGCAACATGCGCCTATACTTCTCACGCCTGGTGACACTAGGACCCTCCGTGGCGGCACTTTGGCGAGGGGGTGCCATCAAGGTGTCCCAGACCTTAGACAGTGTGCCCCTCGTTTGTGTGGACCGGTGAGAACTTGGTTGCCTACTGGAGGAACTGCCCTCCCTGCCGCCAACGTCACATGCTGGAAACATCTCCATCATATTCTGCACCAATTGCCTGTGGCAAGCATTGATGCGATTGGCCCTCCCCTCTACCGGAATAAAAGACGAGATGTTGTTTTTATACCGGGGGTCAAGGATAGCAAAGATCCAGTACTGGTTGTCCTCCATGATTTTGACAATACGCTTGTCGGTTGTAAAGCACCCCAACATGAACTCAGCCATGTCTGCCACAGTGTTAGTTGGCATGACTCCTCTGGCCCCACCGGAAAGTTCAATCTCCATTTCCTCCTCATCCTCCATGTCTACCCATCCGCGCTGCAACAATGGGACGATTCGAAGTTGCCCGGAAGCCTCCTGTATCACCATCACATCATCGGACAACTCTTCTTCCTCCTCCTCCTCCTCCTCCTCCTCCTCCTCCTCCATTAAACGCAGTGAAGCGGACAGATGTGTGGACCTACTCTCCAGCTGTGACGGATCGGATGCTATCCCTAACTCCTCTGTGTGATCTGAGTTATCCCTGATGTCAATCAGGGATTCTCTCAGAACACACAAGAGCGGGATTGTAAGGCTCACCATCGCATCCTCAGAGCTCACCCTCCTTGTGGACTCCTCAAAGACCCGTAGGATGTCACAAAGGTCTCTCATCCATGGCCACTCATGGATGTGAAACTGAGGCAGCTGACTTTGTGGCACCCTAGGGTTTTGTAGCTGGTATTCCATCAAAGGTCTCTGCTGCTCAACCACTCTATTCAACATCTGAAACGTTGAGTTCCAGCGTGTGGGGACGTCGCACAAAAGCCGGTGTTGTGGCACATGCAGGCGTTGCTGGAGAGATTTTAAGCTAGCAGCGGCTACTGTCGACTTGCGAAAGTGGGCGCACATGCGCCGCACTTTCACCAGTAGCTCTGGAACATTGGGGTAGCTCTTTAGGAAACGTTGCACCACTAGGTTGAAGACGTGGGCCAGGCATGGAACATGTTGGAGTCCGGCAAGCTCCAGAGCTGCTACCAGGTTCCGGCCGTTATCACAAACGACCATGCCTGGGCCCAGGTGCAGCGGCTCAAACCATATTGCCGTCTCATCGAGGAGGGCATCCCTCACCTCGGAGGCAGTGTGCTGTCTGTCCCCCAAGCTGATCAGCTTCAGCACAGCCTGCTGACGTCTACCAACGCCAGTGCTGCAACGTTTCCAACTCGTAGCTGGGGTCAATCTAACAGCGGAGGAGGAGGCGGTGGCGGAGGAGGAGGCGGTGGCGGAGGAGGAGGCGGTAGAGGAGGAGGAGGAGGGGGGTGTTCTTCTCGTGTCCCTGCCAGGAATGTTAGGCGGGGAGACGAGGTACACCGGGCCAGTTTGGGAAGCAGTCCCAGCCTCAACTACATTCACCCAGTGTGCCGTCAGTGAAATGTAGCGTCCCTGTCCGCATGCACTTGTCCACGCGTCGGTGGTCAAGTGGACCTTTGTGCAAAGCGCGGAACTAAGGGCCCGCCTGATGTTGAGTGACACGTGCTGGTGCAAGGCGGGGACGGCACACCGGGAGAAGTAGTGACGGCTAGGGACGGCATAGCGAGGTGCCGCAGTTGCCATCAGGTCCAGGAAGGCGGGAGTTTCAACAAGCCGGAACGCCAACATCTCCTGGGCCAGCAGTTTAGCGATGTTGGCGTTCAAGGCTTGCGCGTGTGGGTGGTTAGCAGTGTATTTCTGCCGCCGCTCCAATGTCTGAGAGATGGTGGGTTGTTGTAAAGAAACGCCTGATGGTGCCTTTGATGGTGCAGGAGAAGGAGATAAGACAGGACCAGGGGAGGATGAGGTAGAAGTCAACAAAGTGGCGGAGGCAGATGAAGTGGTGTCCTGGCTCGTCCTCTGGAGTGCATCGCCAGCACAGTCAGCAGTGGCAGTGGCAGAGGCAGAGGCAGAGGCAGTGGCAGTGGCGTGAACGGCAGGCGGCCTTTGTCCTGCCGTTGCTGCCTGCCACTGATTCCAGTGCTTGGATTCCAAATGACGGCGCATTGAAGTGGTGGACAGGTTGCTCTTCTCAGAGCCCCTAATCAATTTCGAGAGGCAAATTGTGCAGACAACACTATATCTGTCCTCGGCGCATTCCTTGAAAAAACTCCACACCTTCGAGAAACGTGCCCTCGAGGTGGGAGTTTTTCGGGGCTGGGTACGAACTGGAACATCTTGGGAGATTCCGGGTGTGGCCTGGCTTCGCCTAAGCTGCTGACCTCTGCCTCTGCCTCTAGCTACCCTTTTTGGTGCTGCACCTGCCTCAACATCCACACTACTTTCCCCGCTTGACATCCCCCCTGTCCAGGTCGGGTCAGTGTCCTCATCATCCACCACTTCCTCTTCCAACTCCTGTCTCATCTCCTCCTCCCGCACAATGCGCCAGTCAACTGGATGCCCTGACGGCAACTGCGTCACATCATCGTCGATGAGGGTGGGTTGCTGGTCATCCACCACCAAATCGAACGGAGATGGAGGAGACTCTAGTGTTTGAGCATCTGGACACAGATGCTCCTCTGTTAGGTTCGTGGAATCGTGACGTGGAGAGGCAGGTTGAGGGACAATGAAAGGAGCGGAGAACAGCTCTGGGGAGCAGGGACAGTTTGGGTTATTGTTCTGTAAAGCTTCGGAATTTTGGGAGGAAGGAAGACAAGACTGTTGGGTAATAGGAGGAGAGGAGGCAGAGTCTGACTGGCTGCTGGACAATGTGCTGTAAGCGTTCTCTGACAGCCATTGCAAGACCTGTTCCTGGTTCTCGGGCCTACTAAGGTTTGTACCCTGCAGTTTAGTTAATGTGGCAAGCAACCCTGGCACTGTGGAGTGGCGCAATGCTTGCTGCCCCACAGGAGTAGGCACGGGACGCCCTGTGGCTTCACTGCTACCTTGCTCCCCAGAACCATTCCCCCGACCTCGCCCACGGCCTCGTCCACGTCCCTTTCCGGGAGCCTTGCGCATTTTGAATTCCTAGTTAGAAATTGGCACTGTATACCAGTAGTAAAAATTGTGGGTGCACGTAACCCCAATATATTCTTTGAATTCCCAGTCAGAAACTGGCACTATATGGCAGTAGCAAGAAATGAGGGTATTTGTATTCCCAATATACTCTTTGAATTCCCAGTCAGACAATGGCACTGTATACCAGTAGTAAAAATTGTGGGTGCACGTAACCCCAATATATTCTTTGAATTCCCAGTCAGAAACTGGCACTATATGGCAGTAGCAAGAAATGAGGGTATTTGTATTCCCAATATACTCTTTGAATTCCCAGTCAGACAATGGCACTGTATACCAGTAGTAAAAATTGTGGGTGCACGTAACCCCAATATATTCTTTGAATTACCAGTCAGAAACTGGCACTATATGGCAGTAGCAAGAAATGAGGGTATTTATAACCCCAATATATTCTTTGAATTCCCAGTCAGACAATGGCACTGTATACCAGTAGTAAAAATTGTGGGTGCACGTAACCCCAATATATTCTTTGAATTCCCAGTCAGAAACTGGCACTATATGGCAGTAGCAAGAAATGAGGGTATTTGTATTCCCAATATACTCTTTGAATTCCCAGTCAGACAATGGCACTGTATACCAGTAGTAAAAATTGTGGGTGCACGTAACCCCAATATATTCTTTAAATTCCCAGTCAGAAACTGGCACTATATGGCAGTAGCAAGAAATGAGGGTATTTGTATTCCCAATATACTCTTTGAATTCCCAGTCAGACAATGGCACTGTATACCAGTAGTAAAAATTGTGGGTGCACGTAACCCCAATATATTCTTTGAATTACCAGTCAGAAACTGGCACTATATGGCAGTAGCAAGAAATGAGGGTATTTATAACCCCAATATATTCTTTGAATTCCCAGTCAGACAATGGCACTGTATACCAGTAGTAAAAATTGTGGGTGCACGTAACCCCAATATATTCTTTGAATTCCCAGTCAGAAACTGGCACTATATGGCAGTAGCAAGAAATGAGGGTATTTGTATTCCCAATATACTCTTTGAATTCCCAGTCAGACAATGGCACTGTATACCAGTAGTAAAAATTGTGGGTGCACGTAACCCCAATATATTCTTTGAATTACCAGTCAGAAACTGGCACTATATGGCAGTAGCAAGAAATGAGGGTATTTATAACCCCAATATATTCTTTGAATTCCCAGTCAGACAATGGCACTGTATACCAGTAGTAAAAATTGTGGGTGCACGTAACCCCAATATATTCTTTGAATTCCCAGTCAGAAACTGGCACTATATGGCAGTAGCAAGAAATGAGGGTATTTGTATTCCCAATATACTCTTTGAATTCCCAGTCAGACAATGGCACTGTATACCAGTAGTAAAAATTGTGGGTGCACGTAACCCCAATATATTCTTTGAATTACCAGTCAGAAACTGGCACTATATGGCAGTAGCAAGAAATGAGGGTATTTATAACCCCAATATATTCTTTGAATTCCCAGTCAGACAATGGCACTGTATACCAGTAGTAAAAATTGTGGGTGCACGTAACCCCAATATATTCTTTGAATTACCAGTCAGAAACTGGCACTATATGGCAGTAGCAAGAAATGAGGGTATTTGTATTCCCAATATACTCTTTGAATTCCCAGTCAGACAATGGCACTGTATACCAGTAGTAAAAATTGTGGGTGCACGTAACCCCAATATATTCTTTGAATTACCAGTCAGAAACTGGCACTATATGGCAGTAGCAAGAAATGAGGGTATTTGTATTCCCAATATACTCTTTGAATTCCCAGTCAGACAATGGCACTGTATACCAGTAGTAAAAATTGTGGGTGCACGTAACCCCAATATATTCTTTGAATTCCCAGTCAGACACTGGCACTATATGGCAGTAGCAAGAAATGAGGGTATTTGTATTCCCAATATATTCTTTGAATTCCCAGTCAGACAATGGCACTGTATACCAGTAGTAAAAATTGTGGGTGCACGTAACCCCAATATATTCTTTGAATTCCCAGTCAGAAACTGGCACTATATGGCAGTAGCAAGAAATGAGGGTATTTGTATTCCCAATATACTCTTTGAATTCCCAGTCAGACAATGGCACTGTATACCAGTAGTAAAAATTGTGGGTGCACGTAACCCCAATATATTCTTTGAATTACCAGTCAGAAACTGGCACTATATGGCAGTAGCAAGAAATGAGGGTATTTGTATTCCCAATATACTCTTTGAATTCCCAGTCAGACAATGGCACTGTATACCAGTAGTAAAAATTGTGGGTGCACGTAACCCCAATATATTCTTTGAATTCCCAGTCAGACACTGGCACTATATGGCAGTAGCAAGAAATGAGGGTATTTGTATTCCCAATATATTCTTTGAATTCCCAGTCAGACAATGGCACTGTATACCAGTAGTAAAAATTGTGGGTGCACGTAACCCCAATATATTCTTTGAATTCCCAGTCAGAAACTGGCACTATATGGCAGTAGCAAGAAATGAGGGTATTTATAACCCCAATATATTCTTTGAATTCCCAGTCAGACAATGGCACTGTATACCAGTAGTAAAAATTGTGGGTGCACGTAACCCCAATATATTCTTTGAATTCCCAGTCAGAAACTGGCACTATATGGCAGTAGCAAGAAATGAGGGTATTTGTATTCCCAATATACTCTTTGAATTCCCAGTCAGACAATGGCACTGTATACCAGTAGTAAAAATTGTGGGTGCACGTAACCCCAATATATTCTTTGAATTCCCAGTCAGAAACTGGCACTATATGGCAGTAGCAAGAAATGAGGGTATTTGTATTCCCAATATACTCTTTGAATTCCCAGTCAGACAATGGCACTGTATACCAGTAGTAAAAATTGTGGGTGCACGTAACCCCAATATATTCTTTGAATTACCAGTCAGAAACTGGCACTATATGGCAGTAGCAAGAAATGAGGGTATTTATAACCCCAATATATTCTTTGAATTCCCAGTCAGACAATGGCACTGTATACCAGTAGTAAAAATTGTGGGTGCACGTAACCCCAATATATTCTTTGAATTCCCAGTCAGACAATGGCACTGTATACCAGTAGTAAAAATTGTGGGTGCACGTAACCCCAATATATTCTTTGAATTCCCAGTCAGAAACTGGCACTATATGGCAGTAGCAAGAAATGAGGGTATTTGTATTCCCAATATACTCTTTGAATTCCCAGTCAGACAATGGCACTGTATACCAGTAGTAAAAATTGTGGGTGCACGTAACCCCAATATATTCTTTGAATTACCAGTCAGAAACTGGCACTATATGGCAGTAGCAAGAAATGAGGGTATTTATAACCCCAATATATTCTTTGAATTCCCAGTCAGACAATGGCACTGTATACCAGTAGTAAAAATTGTGGGTGCACGTAACCCCAATATATTCTTTGAATTCCCAGTCAGAAACTGGCACTATATGGCAGTAGCAAGAAATGAGGGTATTTGTATTCCCAATATACTCTTTGAATTCCCAGTCAGACAATGGCACTGTATACCAGTAGTAAAAATTGTGGGTGCACGTAACCCCAATATATTCTTTGAATTACCAGTCAGAAACTGGCACTATATGGCAGTAGCAAGAAATGAGGGTATTTATAACCCCAATATATTCTTTGAATTCCCAGTCAGACAATGGCACTGTATACCAGTAGTAAAAATTGTGGGTGCACGTAACCCCAATATATTCTTTGAATTCCCAGTCAGAAACTGGCACTATATGGCAGTAGCAAGAAATGAGGGTATTTGTATTCCCAATATACTCTTTGAATTCCCAGTCAGACAATGGCACTGTATACCAGTAGTAAAAATTGTGGGTGCACGTAACCCCAATATATTCTTTGAATTACCAGTCAGAAACTGGCACTATATGGCAGTAGCAAGAAATGAGGGTATTTATAACCCCAATATATTCTTTGAATTCCCAGTCAGACAATGGCACTGTATACCAGTAGTAAAAATTGTGGGTGCACGTAACCCCAATATATTCTTTGAATTCCCAGTCAGAAACTGGCACTATATGGCAGTAGCAAGAAATGAGGGTATTTGTATTCCCAATATACTCTTTGAATTCCCAGTCAGACAATGGCACTGTATACCAGTAGTAAAAATTGTGGGTGCACGTAACCCCAATATATTCTTTGAATTACCAGTCAGACACTGGCACTATATGGCAGTAGCAAGAAATGAGGGTATTTGTATTCCCAATATATTCTTTGAATTCCCAGTCAGACAATGGCACTGTATACCAGTAGTAAAAATTGTGGGTGCACGTAACCCCAATATATTCTTTGAATTACCAGTCAGAAACTGGCACTATATGGCAGTAGCAAGAAATGAGGGTATTTGTATTCCCAATATATTCTTTGAATTCCCAGTCAGACAATGGCACTGTATACCAGTAGTAAAAATTGTGGGTGTATATAGCCCCAATTCTATTGCTAGGGGACTTGCAGGGTATTTCTGGGGTGAAGGTGGGGGGGCACACCGTTGGAACGGGTATCGGGGTATATATCGGGTATACGGGAATACACTGACAGTGTATTCCATTCAGGATCCTGGGAAAGCTGGGTTGCGGCGATTGAGCCCGTCAGTGCCACGTTACACTGACAAGCTTCTCCCTGGAATTTAGCTCTTACAAGAGCTGTTGGTTGTCTTCTCCTTCCTATCCTAGCCTGTCCCTGCCTACCCAGAATCTAAGCCCTAGCTAGCTGGACGGAAACCTCCGTCCTCGGTGAATTGCAAGCTCAGAATGACGCGAAGCTGGGCGGCGCTGTTCTTTTAAATTAGAGGTCACATGTTTTCGGCAGCCAATGGGTTTTGCCTACTTTTTTCAACGTCACCGGTGTCGTAGTTCCTGTCCCACCTACCCTGCGCTGTTATTGGAGCAAAAAAGGCGCCAGGGAAGGTGGGAGGGGAATCGAGTAATGGCGCACTTTACCACGCGGTGTTCGATTCGATTCGAACATGCCGAACAGCCTAATATCCGATCGAACATGAGTTCGATAGAACACTGTTCGCTCATCTCTAATAGTAATACAGTATATAGTCATAGCCATAAGTGTTGCCCTGGAATTTTTGCAGAAAATGAAGAGAAAAAAAAAATTTCTCCCAGAAAAATATTGCAATTACTTATGTTTTGTTATAGACATTTTTATTTCCTTTGTGTGTATTGAAACAACACAAAAAAGAGAAAAAAAAAGTCAAAAAGGACATAATTTCACACAAAAATCCAAAAAAGGGCTGGACAAAATTGTTGGGACTTTTTCACAATTGTAGGTAAATAACTTTGTTTCATGCATGTGATGCTTGTTCAAATTCACCTGTGGCAAGTAACAGGTGTGGGCAATATAAATATCACATCTGAATCTAGATAAAGTAGAGAAGTTGACTTAATAATTGCATTACATGTCTATGAGTGCCACACTATGGATGGAGAACAGAAAGGGGAGAAGAGAACTGTCTGAGCACTTGAAAACCAAAATTGTGGAAAAATATCAACAATCTCAAGTTACAAAACTATCTCCAGAGATCTTGATGTTCCTTTGTCCACGGTGCGCAATTTAATAAGGTGACTCGCAGAGTGCTGGACTCCCGCTATATCAGCCCCAGGTTTCTGACCTCTGTGTGGATCAGGGCTGGTCTGGAGGAGGCTTCAGCCTAGGTGTGGGTCATAGGCTCATTACTGACCCATAAAAGGCTGAAGAGCCTGCACTTAAGGGCAGATCCAGGGAGTGAGAGGAGGCATCTGGGTCTGTCCTGTTACTCTGAGTCCAGTGAGACTGTATTGTGCTTATTGGGTTTTTCGTGTAGCTGTTAGTAAGCTACACGTATAGTTAGGTTATTATTCCTGTTTAGTTAGCAGTATTTTGTTTCTTATTGTATTGCCTGTAGTTAAGGCTGCACTTTATTTTGCTCATTTTGTGCCTAAAGTCAATGTTTATTTATTTTCCTGTTTTTTTTCTAAATAAACCTCTTTCCTGCATATTTTGTGTCCCTGTCTCTGGCTGGTTGGGTCCGTACCACTGCTGCTACCAAGCTACCTTACCCACAGCAACATAATCAAAAATTTTACAGCCCATAACTCTGGATAATCTCCCTGGACATGAATGGAAGAGAAAAATTCATGAAAGATGGGCTGCCACCACGACAGTACTCTTGCATAATCTCGTACTGTCTGGGAGGGTTCCTCCAAGATCAGCTATGATGCTAGGCTGTATAGCCTGCTCTTTTGACAGTGGAGGAATATCGGTGCTGAAACTAACAGCACAAATACTTACTGTACCTGAGCACATACTGGCAAAGGCGAAAGTTCACTGAGTTCATCACACTGTCAGCTTTCTTGCGATATATAATTCCACCCATCTCTTAGAACATAAAAGGTTTTCTTTAATCCAGTGGTAGTGGAGCTGCCACTAGGGGTCCTTGGTGTGCTTGATTATTTTGGTTACTACTCAAAGACTTTCAAAAGTCCACAAAAGGTCTCTCTTTAGATTGCACATCAATAAGCTCACCAATTGGGGACCTCAATTCTTCTTTTTTATACATTATTTAGCCAATGTAATTGGCTTATTTAACCAATGTTGCTGTATTAATCCTTTTTTAACTGTAGATTTCTTATTGATTGTTCTGTCGGGTACGTGATCAGTTGGGATAACAGTGGTCATATGATTAGCATAGTTCTTCATTTGTTTGAACTGGCTGAATAGGATGTTAAACAACCATTTTTATAATGTTTACTTGAATATTCCAAGTAGATGTTCATGTCAACGTGACAAATTTGTGATCTGTGTGCCCCAGTACAATATCTAGGAATTCAGTTTCATTCTTGCTGTAGTGAATACATAGCTCAATTTTCTAAGAGTTGGTGTTGATATCTTTAAACAAATCCTAAATGGAAATTAGTGACAGATAGAATATCTTATACCAAGACTCATCTTGAACAGACACTGCAATGATGTAATGTTAAATGTAATATTTCTTTAACATTCCTTGTGTCCTTTTTTGTCTTCTAGATAGACCATATTTAGTCTTTTCTGTAAAAATGTACTCTTGTAAAGTATTGTAAACTGATTTCAGTGTATCAACAAAACTGAAGTACATTTTATGTACATATCTTTATAGATCTGATCATAGATGTGTTTAATTTTCAGAAAATCTGGTTCATTTGGCCGAGAGTCAATTCATGTGAGACTTCCATTCAAGAAGGTTGAAAAAATTGTAGATTCACATGAATTCCACTTGGATCAACTAAATGAGTCTATTGCTTTTCCTATGTGAAGACCAGATAATCCAATGTATAAAAATACAGAAAGGGATGTTGAGCTTCCCGATAATCCCTACTTGCAGTGAACTGGATTGGGTATGAAAGTGGAAAGAGAAATCCATTGGTTTATAGAAGAATATCACCCATGTTGTCATGACAACAGATGCAGATGTAAGGAGACATGCTGTTGAATGAAACTTTATATAAATTATTTATGGGGTCATGTACTGATCCCTTGGGTAAGAAGATAAAATAAATTACTATAGTGCAAATTTGCAGGGAAAATGATGCAAATAGAGCATGCACAGAAATATGCCTTAAGTAGAACATAGCAGAAGTAATTATTAGTAAAGTACTAATATGGCATACTGGAAACATGCACATCATTTGTTACAATGACTTTTTTCAAAGCCAATGCTCCTGATTTTACCTATTAAACATCTGTGAGGGACAATGTCAAATGCAATTGCAAACTCCAGGAACACTATATCCACAGACTTAGGATAGGTTGACAAATTCTGTCCTTAAAAAAACCATGCAGTCTGTCACTTATAATATTTTGTACAGTCACATGCTCCTGCATATAGTCATGGGAAGACCTAGAGACTTTTTCGAAAATAGACACCACATTTGCCTTGTGCAAGTCCCTTGGTCCCACACGAATCCTGAGAGTACGCCTTCAAATTAGGAATAATTCAATACCGATGGTAGAAGAAAAACAAGGGAGATGCACTCCTTTTGAAGAATCAGCTTAATATATAACCTAGAGAGCAACCTGAAGACTGTGATTGTTTATATTGTTATGTGAAACCAACAGTTTTTATCCAAGGTTTATGTGTTACAAGCACTCAGAGGGCACGGCTATCTGGAAGCTGGCTACCTGGGTTTTCAGAGTCGTCAAGGATAGAAATCAAGTGCCTTGGGGAATAGATCACCAAAAAAAACAAAACAGGATGCTCTCTTCACTTTCTGGATAAAAGACTCGAGGTTAACAAAGGTCAAGACAATACATTAGGGTTTACTGATAAATGATATCCATACCAGTTATCAATAAACCTTCAGGTATTCTCAAGACCTGTGATAAGCTCGAGCCTTGTATCCTGAAAGAGGAGAGCACATCCTGTTTTTTTTGGTTTTTTTTGTGTGTGTGTGTGTGTGGGGGGGGTGATCCATTCCCCAAGACACGTGATTTGTTCAAATTAAGAACAGGGGACCAGCAATGATGGGATTGAGTTCTTTAAGTACTTGTGGGTATAATCCATCTGGACCCAGAGTCATAGTCACATTTAAGCTGTTTAACTTGGCTTGAACCATTTCTATGTTTATCCAGTTTAGTATATTGGTTAATGTATTACCAGCATTGGTTACATCTACACCAACTACTACCTGTTCTTTTTTATATACAGAGCTAAATAACTCATTTAGTAGCTCTGTTTTTTCTTGATCCCTGGTGTACAACTCTCCATTACCATTATTTAGGAGGCCTACCTGTTCTGATCTTGTTTTTTGCATTTATATTTATAGGTTATTTGTATTACCATCGTTTTGCTTTCCTTAGCCAACATTCACTCATTATGTATTTTAGCTGATTTTATTTCTCCTTTACAAATTTTATTAAGTGCTTTATAATTCTCAAAGGCTATATAATTCTCTGTCTGCCCAAAAGAGTTTATCCTGCTCTTCCTGATCTCTAATTTGAGCTTCCAGATGGGCAACATCCTCACATCTGCTACAGCGGTATTGACCCTAGAACTCTTGCTCCAGTATTTCATACATATAACAGACTGTGCACTGAAGTAAACATGTTATCTTGATAGCCATTAATCAAATTCTGATAAACAGTTAAGTATTAAAGTAAGTTACTTACAAGTATGTGCACTGCTGCTTTTTAACTCCACTTTGTCTAGTGAGCCCAAGCAGTAAGGGAGCGTTCACACTACCGTTGGTGTCCGACAGCTAGTGTCCGTTCAAAATCTTACGCGGACATTAGCAGTGGACACTAGCTGTGTCCGTGACATTTTGCATTCATTTACATGGACATCGGGTGCGTTCTTTTACTGTCCGTGTCTGTCCTTAAGTGTCCGTTCCCAAAGATGTCCGACTTTTCAAGCGGACAGCAAAACCCGACATGTAGGTTTTTGCTGTCCGCACATGTACTGTACTGTTTGCTATCTGTGCTACATTTACTAAACTGTTTCTTCCTGTATTCAGGGGTATAAGCAAGATTTTCCAAAGGTGAGTTTCTAGGAAGACAGGTATATTGTGTTGGTGGTGGTGGTTGTGAGTACATCTGTATGTGGAGTGGAGCATTGTGTATCATGAGGCAAGTCGTGGGGGTTTCACTCAAACAGTATAGTATCCACCAGTGTAGTGATTTCTCAGTCCCACACAGTATAGTGTCCCCAGGTGCCATACAGTATAGTGCATCCCAGGTTCCATACAGTAGAATACTTTGAGCTCCTCACACCCTGATATCCCTAAGTGTCCCACACAGTATAGTGTTTCCCCAAGTTCCACACAGTGTATTGTTCCCTAAGTGCTCCCATACAGTATAGCACCACCTAGATCCCACGCTCTATAGGAGGCTCTATAGGAGTAAATACTACAATCCTCAGCACTTACCGCTCCCCACTTTTTCTTTGACGTCATCAATCAGGAGAATGGTGTCTGGGCAGAGTCAGCAAAGGACTGGTTTTAACTACCAAAGTGTCCCCTTGTGTACATCCCTGAATATACTGCCCTATAACTATGTATTATATAGTCCTCTAGCTATGCCAGGACAATTTTATCATTTTGACATCAGGTGAGATGACGTTATTGAATATTCTGGGGGAAATATATGAAACTCTGCACTCTAGAATTCTGTCTGGGTGAGGTTAGAATATCAAACTGATGTAGACACAAAAAATGTCCCAACCTCACTCCAGCAGAGTGTGGGAGTATTGGAATTAAGTGGACTGTCCCAAAGATTAAAATCTGCAGAACATTTGTCCGGCTCCACATTCAACCTGAGTGCAGCCAGGCTGAATGTGGGCTGGACTAGTGGTCAGCATGCCCATTCACTTCAATGGGAGCACTGACGATTGAATTAAATGGGAGCACCCAACGCCACCAGTCCCACTCACAATCAGCCTGACTGTGCTCAAGTTGACTGTGTAGAGAGACAAGGGTCCTGCAGACTTTACTTTATGGGGCAACCGCTTTAACTCATTTCCGATAGGGCAGTCCTACAGTATCTGCACTGCTACAATTTGTACAGCGAATGAGCCGCACCGCAAGATCCAGGCTTCCTTAGTACAAGTGATGTAAATTTAGGCCATCAATTGTACAAAGGGGATAACCCCTTTAAGGTTACTTTAGAAAACATCTTTTGCTAAAATTATGAGAAATTTGATCTGACTCAAAACATGGATATATGCAACTTTGCTTCCAAGAATATGTTCTGCCCCTTCATGTTTGAAGGATATAACACAGAGCGGCAGTGGCTGGATCTCTGGAGTGGCAATGAAGGACAAATCATGTTGAATAGAAAACAATTGGAGCTAGGATCATTATTTGGAGTATGGTTCAGTAGATCAAGCTGTATTAGTAATCCTCTCTCCCTCACAAATTGCTATCCCTAGAAAACATGTCTTGTATCCATGCCTGCCTCCCCGCTACTGCTAAAACACTTATCCAGGCACTTTCCTCTCAATTATTCATTACTATTTTGCATTCCACTAAGCAGGCTGGCTCCCCTTCAATCCATCACCAATGCAGCAGAAGGCTAATCTTTTTGTCCAGCAGTTATACTAACACTTCTTGTCTCTGTCCCTCAATACCCTGGTTACTTGTTTCATGGAGACTTACGCTAGCTTCACACCTGTGTTTGGGTTTCTGTTTGTGGGGTCCGCTTGGGGACCTCAAGAATGGAAACTTAATCTGATTTAAAAAAAGCAGTTATCTGCGGAAATCCACAGAGCCCATTGACTATAGAGGGGTCCGTTAGGGTTCCCAGTTGGTTTCCGCTCACAAATGTGGAAAAGTGTGCATTTTAAAAACAGAATGATGGAGGGGAAACAAGCGCAGGTGTGATTCCAGTCTGAGTTCAATGTTCTAATAATGTTTTACATTGTCTGGATGATGTCACCTGGGTATTCAGGAATTCAGCTACACCTGAGCTGTAGCTATATCCCACAGTTTAAATGATGATGAAACACAAAAAGAAGACAGAACTTGGATATTTGACTTGGCATACCTCTAATTAGCATCTGCTAATTGGTCATCTGACTAGAACAATTGCCCATTATTCACAGCGGGCCTAAGAAGATCTTGACCATTCCTGTTGCAGTCTATCAAATCGTCCTTAGTCTGATCTATATCCGACTACTGAGTCTTTTAAAGAGGTTGTTTACTTAAATTAAATGTAATTACACAAGCTGAAATCTATGTTTGGAGGCCAAAAGGCACTGCTTATCACCCCATGAACACCATACCAACATTGAAGTTTGGAGGTGGAAATATCATGGTGTGAGGCTGTTTTACTGCATATGGCACTGGTAAACTTAATATGATTAAAAGGATGAATGGACAAATGTACCAAGACATTCTTGTACCAAGACATTCTCTGCCAACTACCAGGATGATGAAGATGAAACAAGGGTGAACATAAAACCATAGCCAAACTGCTACACACCCAGTATGAACCAAAGCCAGTCTCAGGACATTTTCACCAGAGCACCAGAGTGGTGGAGATGGACTTGGCAGAATCCCAGACTGGATTTGACAACACAGAGGAATATGCCACAAATTGATTAACGGCAAGCAGAAGCCAGAGAGCAGAATCACAAGCAACTCATCAGACACAGAATAAATGTCAGAGCAGGGTCAGCAGCAGAGATAACAGCGAAGTATAGGAGTGAGCAACAGAAGGGGAGGTCGAGATATGTAGCCAGAGTCTAATGCAAGCGAGGGTAAGTAGATCAGAGTCGTAATCCAAAGAGAATTCCAGGTACGGAATCTGAAGGTCAGAACCAGAGAAACACCAACAGGGATGGGAGACAAAACCGGGGTGAAACCAATAGCCAGCATGGAAGAGAGAAATGGAGGGGATTAATTCCTTAAAGGGGAATTCATCTTTGTGTATCTCTGTGGTCAGGGAACCAGAACACTGAAGAGGCAGACCACTAAAACAGCAGTTACACATGGAGCCCAGTGAAACCCATTATAGTCTATAGACTTAATAGGGTCGATCAAGTGTCTATCGTTTTTTAAACTGAAACCAGTGGAGGAAAAAGTCAGCTTTTCAGCAGACACTGTGACAGAGTCTCCAACCTTAAATTGCCCAATTCTACTATCATCTCCCATTCTTTATCAAAGTATTCCATAACCTAAGCAATGTTTATAACAAAAAGAGATGTGTTGGAACACTCTCTTAGCAAATGCAGCAAAATCTGCAATAAGGAAAGGAGAAAAAACTCCATGTGTGTTAATGACAATGTTTTTGTTATATAAAGTTTCAATATCTGTTTATGATATCTAGTTCAACATATTCCTTCAAATAAAAATCTCCTTTGAACTGCGCTTTACAGAGGGCACATCTAATAATAAATGACCGGATGTCTGCTCTGTACACTTCGCAAATTTTAAATATCAATACAATTTATGTGAAAATAATCAATTCCAAAATGTATTAATTAGACTTTATGTTAGCTCCGCAAATAGGAAATCTACTAGAAGGAAGGCTGTAAATAACAGGACTGATGAAAAACATGCTGTGCTGTAATTAAGAATCTTTTAGAATTTTCTAAAGAAATTATGGATCAAAAAAGAAAAAACCTTTTTAGCCTTTGTTCTATTGTTTGCTAACATGAGGCTAATTGTGAGAAACATTGGTAAAACCTAATGCACTCTATTGACTTTAATTTATTTTATAGCAGAATAAGCCAGAATTGCATTGATAACAAATGTTTGATTTGCTATCTTTCAAGCATCAGTCAGAACACATTTTTCTAATTAAATAGCTAAAACAACTGCCACGCTAAGATTAACTATTTGATGGACACAGGGAAACAAGATGCAGGTGGTGGGTGTGGTGGAAATTCAATTACAGCAGGTAAGGTAACAGAGCTGTGTTCACACAGAGCAAGAAAAACTCTATGCAAAGAATCCAACTGAACACGCCTCCTGCGCCGCAGTGTGCGAGCAGAGGTTGGCGCAGAGATCTGAACAGGAAGAGACATTACAACCCTCTTTACTAGTTGACAATTTTTGATCTAGTATACAGGCGCTAGACAGGCCAATCATGCGCACTTTTCCACACACTTTTTAAAAGTGTAATGAGTGATGTAAAAATGCAAAATTTCACAAATATTTTTTGATCCTATTATTTAAACACTTTTTTTTTCTAGATAACACGTCGGAATAGCCTTAAGAAAGGCTATTCGTTTTCTACCTTTATCAGTCGCCCCGGCCTGCTGTTCGGTAGAAATACCGGTTTTTACCAGTATGCAAATGAGTTCTTTCGCAGCACTGGGGGTGGGCCCATTTAATAGAGCAAGCACAATTTTTGTTCAGTTGGATTTGTACAAATTTTATATGAAGTACAATAAAAAACCTATGCACTTGTATGGATATCCTCTTACAGTTCCATACAAAATACATGAGTTCTTCTTAGCTAGCAATAAGGGAAATAAACAGTAAGCAGCGCCGCACCTCTAATGAGGCGAGGTGAGGCACTCGCCGTGGGCGGCGTACGGGAGGGGGAGCGGCAGCCCGGGAAATTTTTTTTTTTTTTTTTACGTTTTTTTCTTTGAACCAGCGCAAGGAGAGCTGCTGCTCTCCTTGCGCTGGTTCCGACGTCTACATATTAGCGTAGGCGGCATCATCACGCCACCTACGCTGATACGTAGACGTCTGCCGAGAGAAGAGGATCGCGGAGGTAGCGGGAGCAGCAGCAGCGCAATCGGTAAGAATAATAAAAAAATTTTTGTTTTATAATAGGCCACTACCCGCTGGAGTATCTCCAGCATAGCGGCCTATTTACCAACCTCCCTAGACCTGCTCACTGCCACCCCCGCTTCCCCTTGTACTATAGACCACGGAGGCCGGCAGTGAATAGGCCCGGGCCAGGCCGCGATACCACTGCCGCTATTATTATACTCGGGGGGTCTTTTCAGACTGTTTTAAGTCTCAAATTGAATTCAAATGGATGGATGGCATACTGATGTGTGAACCAAGCATAACAGTGTTTATTATGTTCTCTCATCTCCCCTGGGGCTCCGATTATACTCGGGGGGAATAGAACCCTGAGTATAATAATAGAGCTTGAAGGGTCCACTGTGGCCCCTGTAACCTCTATGATGCCCCGCAGCGGTTAAAAAGCCTCCCTTTGATTTCAATGTGTAGCGCGTGTAAGACGGCACCCATTGAAGTCACTTCACTCATTTCCTGTCAGGATGTCGGTGAACTTCGCAGTCTCCCATAATACAGCTAGCTCAACAGTTCCCAGTCTAGTTGCTCTAGATGCTCTTCAAAGGTGAACGTGAAGATGTTAATATCATCAAAATAGATGAGCAAGTACTCATGATTCATTATTCCTAAGCATGCCAGGCATTGTGGATGGAGCATTTTTTATTCTGAACGTCATTCTCAGGAACTCGAAAAGCCCCATCTGGTTGATCAAAGCTGTCTTTTCCCAGGATTTCTCAGTCATGGACACTTGCGAGTATTCACTGGCCATATGTAGAGTGAAGAAGTCCTGGGGCTTACCTAGGGCTGACAAGGAATCCTTAAAGAAGGGTATAGGATAGTCATCATAAACAATTCAGCATCTGAATTGTTGACAATTCAGCATCTGTTTCAACAGCACCTTGACTTTCTGTTATAAAGTCAGAGGGACCGGCACTGCCATAAGAAAGGCTAGGTTTCTCTGGTTGTTATCTCATGCTTCTGCATCAGTCCAAAATCAGCTGTGTGCTGCAACAAGGCATTACCATGCACCCTCAACTACTGCCCTCAACAGCCTACTCTTGTCCATTTAGCTTAGTGACTTCCAGGCAAACGTCCTCAAATAGCTGGTCACTGGTACAAGTTCACCAAATTCTAATTGTGATTGCAGCAGAGTAAGTGGACTGCTCTGGAAAACCTGCTGCAGGTACAGGGTCCAGAGTAGTCAGAATAGAGAGAAGCAGCAGAACTGAACTTAACGACCGCTAGCGGCAAAACCGTAATCAAGCTGCTACACGCCCAGTATGAGCCAAAGCCAATCTCAGGAGATTTTCACCACAGATTCTGAAGGTAGAGATGGACTGGAGTTGACAACACAGAAAATGTGCTGGAAATGGATTTACAGACAAGGAGTAAACGACAGAGCAGGGTTGGCAGCGGAGATAACAGCAAAGTACAGGAGTGAGTGATGGACGGAGAGTTCGAGGTACGGAGCCAGAGTCTAAAGCCAGAGAAGGTAAGTTTAGCAGAGTCGCAATCCAAAGAGAAGTCCATGTACACAATCTGAAGGTCAGAGCCAGAGGAACACAGACAACAGGGATGGGAGTCAAAACCAGGGTGAAACCAATAACCGACATGGATGAGAAAAATGGAGGAGATTATAAAGACCCGGACCATCACATATATTAAAGCACAGTTTCTTAACCACTTCCGGACCACCCATAGACTATATACGTCCGGGAAGTGGTTGTCTAGTTCTGCCAGGACGTACCTGTACGTCCACCAGAACACAGCAGCTGCACGGAGATCGTGTAGCTGCTTTCAATAGGAGCCGGCTGTAACTTCAGCCGGATCTCCCAGAGAGAAGACAGGGCAGATTTATTACCTCCCCTGCCTTCTCAATCGCTGTGTATACAGCGCTCAATGAGCGCTGTATACACAGCTATGGACGCAGCCATAAATCAGCTGCCCTCTGACCCGGCAGACACGTGATCTGCCGGGCTCAGTGTCCTGCCAGAGCTGCTGGGTCCTACAGGACTCAGATCAGCTCTGCATACTGTGTATACAGTGTGCAGGAATCTGTATTCCTCCTGTAACTGAGGTTAAATGTAGCAGCCCCAGTTATAGGAGAAATCAGCCTCACTAACAAAAAAAAAAGTGATCAGATGTCCCCAAAGGTCTCTTAGCACCTTATGGGGACACAATCTGGAAAAAAAATAAAATAAAAATATAATAAAAAGTTTTTAAAAAATGTAAATAAAATAATAATAAAAAATAAATAAATAATACGCTAATAAAATGCCGTTATTAAAGGTTATAGCCCCACCCCCGACAACACAATACAAAATAAAAATTACCGTAACGGAGAGGAAAAACTATTTTATAAAGTTTTTCAGTGACACTTTGTGTTATTAAATTAAAAAAAAATTATAAATTGAAAACCAGACACAATTTCCCTCCTATTTTGTTTATATTTTCCTGGATATAAAAAAAATTAAAACACATTTGAAAATAAAGATAACATAAAAATAAAGCCCTATGTGTCCCCGAAAAAAGACGCAAAAATTAGTTGACTAAGACATACGAGAAAAATTTTACAGACCTCAAAACCGCACATACAAAATAAACCTAAAATGTATCTGGTCCTGGACCACAAATTGGCCCGATACTGAAGTGGTTAAAGGGGAATTTGTCTCTGTGGACCTGACAGACTAAGGGTGCATGCACACTACGTAACGCCGGGCGTGTATGAGAGCCGTACACGCCGGCATTACAGCAGACTGCCGAACACTTCCCATTCACTTCAATGGGAGCGCTCGTAACAGCGGCGTTTACGAGCGCTCCCATTGAAGTGAATGGGAAGTGTTCGGCAGCCCTGCTGTAACGCCGGCGTGTACGGCTCTCATACACACCCGGCGTTACGTAGTGTGCATGCACCCTTAAAGGGGCCACAGCAGACGTCACAACCCTAACACCTGCACTCCTTGCAATGGATACATGTTAGCACCCAACTCCCTCAGAGTCACATTGTGTTAAAGGTGCATTATCTATATCCTAACCTCGCCTTCCTGTATAGCACATAGGCTACACCTCCTTCTTTAGAATGGATTCCAACACGACAGTGGTTTACTGTAACAAGTTGCTCTTGCACCAGGGATGCCCAGGCAGGAACTATCTGGGATCTTCCAATACTTGGGCCCCTTCAGTACTCTGGTCAACAGTTTGCCCAGTTCATTTGGCACATTCACAGCTAGTATCACCAATACTTCAGGGTCCAGCAAATGCTCCACCACCACAATTCCACTTAGGAAAAGTGTGTTTCAAATGCAGGAGAGCTCATAGTAGTAACTTACGATCCATTATTAAGGAAGGATGGCAGTTCAGTTGAAGGTAAATCAGCCTGAGTGTAGGGTCAGTGCAGGATTGAATGAGTGAAGTGAATTAACCACTTACAGCCACAATCACGTCTTGAGCTGGGACAGTAAGACAATCCTGGTAAGTTAGGCATGTCCTGGTAAAACTCTCACAAAATGGTCAGGGTTTATGTAACCACAAAATTGGTTGTGCCAACACAGTCCATGCACTCCAGATACACACTACCACAACTATTAACTTTGATGGCTTTAGTAGGAATCCAACACGCAGATGCATACGTCTCTCTAACAGTCAGACACAAACACACTTTAGAAAGGTAAAGGGTTCATAGAGCATACCCAGATCACTATTAAATTGTATTATAGGAATCCACAGTTTTTGTAATGGCGAGTCCCTGTCTCATTCAGATACATCCCGTGCCAGGGTACACCCAAGGGTGAACCTGGGCTTTCTGCCGCCTGAAGCAGACGTCAGAAAGCCGCCCCCCCGAGGAGCTGAGGGGGTGGGTCGCAAGAAAGGGGTGGGGTCTAGCGGAAGGGAGCGGGTCTAGCGGAAAGGGGGCGGGATCGAGCAGAGCGAGCAGCGTTCGCAGACAGAGAGAGGACCTGCTCTCTGCCTGAGTGTGAGGGGCGGCCGCTGGAGCAGCGCTGCATCCAGCAGGGCTGCCCCAATACACCGCTCGCTTCCCGTGTCGGGCTGCAGACACGGTGACGCTAAGCCAGTCCAGGACAGCTTGTCCTGGACTGGCTTGGGTCAGCAAAAATGCCGCCCTCCCGAGGCCCTGGCATAGCGCCGCCTGAAGCGGTTGCTTCAGGTCGCCTCATGGGAGGTACACCGTTCCTCCCCCTTTGTGAGGAGGATGAATTGCTTCATCATACTTTGCTGGGGGGCACTAAGAGGACATGATGCTGTGTGTAGGAAGTGTGGAGGATGCCACCTTGTGCACACTTACACACTGCATAACGGACAACATTAACTTTTGTGTAGACAACACAGTACCAACAAAAGTGGTGAGGTGTTTCTCTAATAACAAACCATGGATCAACTCTGATATTTAGAAGGGCTCACGTGAAGGGCCAGAAAAGTAATGAAGGTTTCACCACATCACACACACATAAACAATGACAGTTAACAGTGGGGGTTTGGGATTTCCCATTGCCTATGTCATCTGTGGTTGTCATGAGCAACATGATTTAATGGGGTGCATGTTAATGTTTCTTTAGCTTTAAATTTGTGTTTCTGTCCATACTATTGTGGAGGAAAGAAGGTTTCTAAGTATTTTTCCACTTTCATAGAGGTTCTATTGAGTTTGGAAAGTGTCTAGTTGTTAGGGTGTGATATTGGGGTAATAGTGGGACTTGGGCTTGTTAGATGCCCCCAGGCATGCTTCCCCTGCTGTCCCAGTTGCATTCCAGAGGTGTTGGTATCATTTCCTGAGGTATCAGTGTGGACTTGGTGACTCTCTTTAGTCTCCCCTGAAACAAGCATTTTTTCCCCATAGACTATAATGGGAAATCGATATTTGGTCAAATAGACGAATATACTGAGGGGCTACTCGAAACGAATATTGAATATTTCACTACTCGCTCATCTCTAGACACAATCCTTACTACAACTTTGGACAGCCTGCCTGCATTGGAAAGCTGTCCCTGCCCAACAGTTTACAAGCACAATAAGGGAGCGTTCACACTACTGTTGGTGTCCGACAGCTAGTGTCCGTTCAAAACCTTGTGCAGACATTAGCAGCAGACACCAGCTGTGTCCGTGACATTTTGCATTAATTTAAATGGAGATATGGTGCGTTCTTTTACTGTCCGTGCCTGTCCTTAACTGTCCGTTCCCAAAGATGTCCGACTTTTCAAGCGGACAGAAAAAAACCACGTCGGGTTTTGCTGTCCACTTGAAAAGTCGGACATCTTTGGGAATGGACACTTAAGGACAGGCACGGACAGTAAAAGAACGCACCATATCTCCATTTAAATTAATGCAAAATGTCACGGACACAGCTGGTGTCTGCTGCTAATGTCCGCACAAGGTTTTGAACGGACATTAGCAGCAGACACTAGCTGTCGGACACTGACGGTAGTGTGAACGCTCCCTAAGCGAACACTTCCATTAATAGTCCCCCTCTGATCCAGCCCCCTAGGACTGAAGTCATATCAGACCCCACAGCCCTGAATGTCTTGACCCTATAGATATCAGTGGAGACAGAGCTATTCATGTATGTGTGCCATTTAGTTGTGGTTTGTCATAGAATTGCAGAACTTGCTCTTGTCTGTAGCCGTCAGTAACAGTTCTGCTTTCAGTATCCATTCTAGCAGTTCCCGGATTGTTTGCTATGGGTTACATTTCCGCCATTGCAGTGCCTATATAACTATGATCTGTCTTTACGTGTGCTAGTGACGCAAGTCCTCCCCTCATCACAGCGATCACATAGAGAAGCGCAGCTGACCTCGGGCGAGAACACCTATGAAACCTCCGTGTGACGTCAGCAATCAGCTGCTACGAGTCATGTGACACGGAGCCCCGCCCCTCCGGCTTGACAGTCTTGTGCTCAGTGTAGTCGCTCACAGCCGCTGTTCCGCCCCCAGCCAATTGTCACTGGGTCTGAGCACGGTACCTGGAGGGACAAGCAGTGAAACATGACCAAAGTCTCCGGAAAGTAAGCTGCTAGGTGCCGGCACTGAGGACCACTGTCACCGCTAGCAGTCGCGGGATCCTGGGCGGAGGCTCCACACATATGTCCTGGGCACCTATCCCGTGTACAGCCTGAAGAGAGCGGCCTCGGCAACTGGTACCCCGGCAGCTGGCGTGTCCACAGAAGCCGCTGGCCACCTAGCATTGGGCCGCCCGCCACTCTACCTATGTCCCGCAAGGCGAGCGATAATGTGGAGTACACCCTGCGGAGCCTGAGCAACCTGATGGGGGAGAAGAAGCGCAGAAAGCATGACGAGGGAGCCGGGGAGCGGAGCCTGATAGCCGCCGACTCCTGCACCAGCATCAACAGCCAGGCGAGTGCCACGGCTGCCCCGTCCTCCGGAGAAGACCTGGAGCGGGCGGCCCGCAGGCAGTTCCAGCAGGATGTCACCCCGGCGTTCGTATACGTGGTGTCCGTCTTCTCTGCCCTGGGAGGCTTCCTCTTCGGCTATGACACCGGGGTGGTGTCTGGGGCGATGCTGCTGCTCAAGAAAGACATGAACCTGTCTGCGCTCTGGCAGGAGCTGCTGGTGTCCAGTACGGTGGGGGCGGCGGCGCTGTCTGCGCTGGCAGGCGGGGTGCTGAATGGAATATTGGGGCGCAGACCGTGCATCCTCCTGGCCAGCCTGCTCTTCATAGCCGGGGCCGTTGTACTAGGTGCTGCTCGGGATAAGGAGACTCTGCTTGGTGGGCGTGTGGTCGTGGGACTGGGAATCGGTAAGTGTGGCGCCTCCAGTCCCATGTCCGTCTCCACTAAACAATGCAACACGTAGTCGGGTGGTAGCTTATATGAGCTTCATATAATGGCCGGAGGACTGACATGGTGTTGTTACCACTACAGGGACAGTCCAGATAAGAGCCCATATGCAGGAGGTGATGGAGACAGAGTGTTATACAGGTGCTGGAGGAATAACCGGAGTGGGGGTGATGGAGAGTCCACATAGGCACCTCCCACAGTGGCTGATATGAGGGAGTGCTGGTACCATTGCTGTGTAGGGAGTAGAAGTGAAGAGAGCTCAGATAAGAACCTAGTGTAGAGGTGACAGCAGGATGGACAGGTGGATATAATCAAGGTGATGGAGACGGTCCTTATAAGAACCTCATATAGTGGCTGGAGGGATGGCAGGAATAGATGAGATATGAATGTATGACAGTCCAGTATACAGCCTCATAATGTGAGTGTTATTGTTATGACGAGGGAGCGGAGCCTGATAGCCGCCGACTCCTGCACCAGCATCATCAGCCCGGCGAGTGCCACGTCTGCCCCGTCCTCCGGAGAAGACCTGGAGCGGGCGGCCCGCAGGATGTCACCCCGGCACTGTGGGGGATTGTTCCATTTACAGCACTCTTCTGATGTAGATGGCATCTCTCTGCACCCGGCTCAGCGTTTTTTGGGATGTGTGTGTCTATATGTATATGTGTAAAAAAGAAAAAAAAAGTGGGCTGTACTTCAAGGTGAGACGCTCAGACAGACACCTCACTACATCAAAATTTACTATAAATCATATCAGTGGCATGGTTTATACCTGAGATTTACACCTGTCCCTGACTGAAATAGATTTTGGTTCTGGTGCACAAGACCTCCCATGGAACCCAGAACCTGAAAAAGCTATTTGCAAGTCTGGACACTTCTAGTGATCTGCAATGGCAAACAATACCTGGGAATATCCCTGCAACACTTGTAGCTTCATTGTCTCATTCATAGTTTTCTAGGCTGTATACTATGAGCCTTTCTATTCTGTCCACACTGTTCAATGCTGAACTTCTTAATAAGGATTGTGACTATTTCCAGGTGATAAACGTTTAAAGAAACAGTAAAGCTTTTGTGCAAGGATTCAGTAGTTGCTAGGAGACAAGGTGACTTCCACCACTCTCCTTTCCTGTGCTTCAATGTTATTGGCAGGCTGTGAGTCCCCCTTGTTCTTGTCTGTTATATTATTTGTATTATACATATGTGCTGTGAAATTTCTGACAGTCACCCAAAATTGCATTAAAAATGGTCTTCCAAAGGAGGGGGGAGGCTTCTCTAAGAAGATGGTTATTGTGGGAAAACTGAAAATCTGTCACAAAAAAAGTGGTCTGGGTAGGGCTTGGTCCTCTCAAAGAGGAGCTCTTTTGGAGAGGTTTCACTTTTTGTATTGTTTGTCTTCTCATAATTAGCAAAATGTACAGAAACTTTAATCCTATATTAACCCATTCCTGGGGCAGTCATTTTTTTGCTTTTTGTTTGTTCACTCCCCGCTTTCTAAAAGCCATAACTTTCTTTTCACTTTATAGAGTTTATAAGCTGAAGGATAAATTGTACTTTTGTAATGTTACCATTGAAAGGACTGATCCAATGTTTTTTCACCATTCCACCTCCCCATTAAAAGTTGAATTATAAGCAATCCAAACGTCAGACTCTTCCTGAAATGTTTTTATACAGCTTCCCAGTATATCATATGGAATATTAAATGTTTACATTAAAACTGCATCTCGTCACGTAAAAATTAAGCCCTCATATGGGTCTGAGAACAAAAAATTAAAAAGTTATGGCTTTTGAAAGGCAGTTAACCTCTTCCCGAATATCTGCCGTAATAGTAAGGCGAATTTCAGATATTGAAACTCCTCCGGCGCAGGAATTTTTCGCTTTTGACCCTCCCCGTTCCCTTACAAACCCCATAATTGTTTTATTTTTCCGCTCTGGGCCATATGCTACCAATAATTATTCTGTACAATGTTCTAGGAAGCTGGAAATTTTTTTTAGAATGGGGTGTATTTGAAGAAAAAGTGCATTTGTGTGACTTACTTATGGACTTCGTTTTTACGGTATTCACTCTGCAGCCAAAATGACTGGTCATCTGTTTTCTATGCTTCGGTACTATTCTGGGGATACCAAATTTTATATGGCCTTATTTACATTTTAACCCTTATATATACATTAGACACTCTAGAGGTATTGAACCCCAGGGGGTCTGATCACTAATGCAATGCATTGCAGTGCTAATGCATTGTATAAAACATTCAGTTCTATTGCTACATAGAGTAGCCTGCAACAGAACATATTCCATGACAGGCCTAGGAGCCTTCATAAGGCTCCCGGCAGTCATGACAACTGCCGGCCCCAAAGTATAAGTAACTCCTTGGTGGAGGGGGGAGGGAGGGGCGACTAACACTACAGTGTGTGTGGGGGGGGGGGGCTAATGTGGCGTCGTACAGTGTGCAGGGGCAACTAACGTGGCCTTATACTGTGTGCCGGGGGCAGCTAACGAGTATACTGTGTATGGGGGCACTAAGGAGCGTTTTTCTATGGGGGACACTAAGAAGCATATGGTGGGTGGTGGCATTAAAGAGTATTATACAGTGGGGGCACGAATGGGTGATTAGTGCCAACACTCATTATAATGCCCCATTACACAGTATGCTCCTTAGTACTGCCACGCCTAGCATAATTGCCCATTAGTTCCTCAACACGTAATTAATTTTAACAGTGGTCGGGAGGAACATTCACCTCCTGCCTGATGTATCCCAAGCCCTCACATGTGAAAGCAATATCCCTGCAGCCGCTAGTGCAAGTAATTGGGGCTTGGTGAAGAACAATGAGAGGAAGATGACGTTTTCTCCCGTTCGCTGTCAGAAATAGCCCAGAGATGGGTCCAGACAGATGGTGACTGCAGTCTGCCAGTTGAGTATCTCTGCCTAAGATTTCTAAATGGGGTTGTCTTCTGCCAAACCTTTGGAGTCCACCAGAGGATCCTCTGTACTCTAGTGAGATGGGTCATTCCTTCCTAGATCACATATAAAAATAAACATATTTGCTATTTCCATGTCCAAAAATGCCTATACGAATGAAATATTAAAACATTCAACTCGGATGGTAAACACAAGAATGTGGGAACACAAAATGCCCAAATTGTTGCTTTGCCTCCAAAAAAAAAAAGTAATTGATCAAAATATCAGACATTCCTCAAAATATCATTAAAAACTACAACATCCTTGCATATAAATGCTTTACATGGCTCCGTACACACAAGTATAATTGTTACAATATAGTGAAAATAAGAAAGCATTAGTTTGTCACCTTATAACAAAAATGTTAAACTGTTGAGGGTATACAGCTATAAATTCAACACCAAATGAATTAAAAGAGATAAACGTGGTTACAAAGTGCACACGATGTAACGTGCCGTTGATTCTGATACGTAAACTCGTGTCAGAGTCAGCGCTGCAAAACAAAATCCCATTGACTTCAATGGGTTCCGTTTAGCGCACGTAACACTTTGAAATCAATGGGAGTTTTTTTTTAACCCATTGATTTCAATGTGGTACGTGCGCTAAACAGAACCCATTGAAATCAATGGGATTCTGTTTTGCAGCGCTGACTCTGACACGAGTTTACGTATCAGAATCAACGGCACGTTACATCGTGTGAACGGACCCTAGGTCCCTTCACTAGCTCAAAGGAATGACTGGTTCTGATGGGAATGCTTCAGTGTCTGCTTGGACCAAATGGCTATGGCATCTACACCAGAGAAATGTGCATGTGTGAGATGAAATTTAGCGCGTGTGTAGATGTTACCTACAACTGAGCTGAAATGGCATTCATTGTAGATAATGAAAGCATCTGGGGAAGGGGGAATTCTCTCCAAAAGTGGCGATACTGCGGTTTTAATTATTTTTAAATAAAATTTAAATAAAATTAATTATGGCTTTTGAGAGGTAGAAAGTGAAAAATCAAATAGTAAAATGAAAAATGGCTGCATGCTTTAGGGTAAGTGTTGATTTTCTTGGTTTATTTTGATCATTTTAAGGGGTTTCCAGTGCTGTATATAAAACTCCAAATGCTTTATTTCTTTGCTACTTCCCATATGTTGTTTTCTTCATCAACTGTCTGAATACTGCATACTTCGGGTATGTTCACACAGCAGAAAATGAACAGGAATTCCTCTTAATTTTCTGCTGCTATATTTGGCTGTGGTTTAGTCTTGGTTGGATGACTATGCAAGGCATAGGTATTCCATTGTGGCCCAGATGAACATCGAGAAGCAAACTCTGGCGCCCCCAAATCTGCAACAAACTCCTGCATGTGAACATACCCTTAGGGTATAATAGTCTTGGAGGAATTTTTTTTGTCTGGCAAGAAGATGGTGGGGTACCATAACGGATACATGATGGACTCAGTTAAGTCCTATCAGGCTCTGTTGGTTTTGGTAATTAGACTGACATGTCTTTAACCATTCTTTCCATTCCTATGATGGAACAGAGAGCAATGCTGATGTGAACTTGCCCTTGGTTCAGCTAATGCTATTTGCAAGTGTGCAAGCTCACTAATGTATCCAGTCTAGGCATTTCTGTGAACTAAATATGTAGCACACATGTTTCTGTGGGAGGGATGTTTTAAACATGAATCTGAAACAATAAATTATGAAATTGACATTTGCAGATATGGTTATAAATATTTTAGTTTGCAATTTGACAGGAGCTTTAGGCCAACAGTCAATGGGGGATAAATTATAAGAGGTATTTTAAAGTCAGATTTGCTGGGGTCTGCATTAGTGTAATTTTCTCAGATGTTTGTCCTGAGATGTTATCCACTTTCTACACCACTCACTCACTGGAGTGAGATTTTAAAAAATTGAAAAAATTGTTGCAGTGTCACTTTAATAAATCTGGAGTACAGTCTACTAGACAGACTAGCCATGCCCTCTTTCCCACCCACTTTTCCAAAAGTAGAAAGTAATCTAAAAATACAAAATCTATAATGCAATATAATTCCTCCCATTATCTCTCCTGTCACAGATTGGCTGAAATAAAGCATGTTTTAAATTGCTGAAGTCAAAGCACTATGTAGATTGGTATGGTTTGTAGCTTGGGTTAAGTCTGTAGTGTGTTCATGATTTTGTTTTGTTTTTTAGATCTGTTCACATGGTACAATATTGTATTGCATCTGCAATTTCTGTGGTAGTGGCTGGAAGTGGTCTGGGGGCTTGGCGGTAGGGATGTTGTTGGGCCGCTTGGATGTTCTCCCTGTGGGTGCGTGTGCTGTGCAGTGCCTCACCTAGTAGTTTAGGGATCCACTATATAGAGGTTACCGTGAAGTTAGTGGGCTTATACTCCTTGATCAATATATATACACTAAGAACCTCTCCCAACACTTGTTTTACAAATGATGTAACAATGCGGAATGCCTACTGGCCAGACCGTTCAGAAAATGACACTGTCTCCCATCTCATGTCGATCAAACAATCAATGGGTACAACCTCCCATTTTACATCCAATATAGCCACAGCTTTCCGCAAGTACTATAACACGCTCTCGCTTTCCTCTGCTCCATTCTTCGATTCATAGACATGATCCTGCACTCTCCCTCACTCAATATATTGCCCACCTCACAGCAGATGACTTACCACATCTAGACACCCCATTCACTCTGCAGGGGTTGGAATCTCTAATCTGCCAGCGTGTAAAAGCCCTTGCTCGGTCCATTTCTTTAAATCTTTATATCTCTTTAAAACTTTGTTTCCCCTCACATATTAAGTCTTCAATGCACTTATCACAGCAATTAGTTTCTAGCATAGAAGTCAGAATCACTGAGGAAATATGTTAGAATAAATAGTAAAACATAACTATTAATAATTAATTCTGTCCAGAAATCACACTGTATATCCACAACAGCTTGTCACCAATATACTAAACTATCACCATAGGGGTCAGGAACCAGTGTGTATAGTCCTACACCTCTTCAGAATAGGGTAATAGATATATTGAGAGAACCCTACTAACTCTAGTCTCACTATAAAAGCTCAATTCTGTTAGATTCAATTCACAGGTTCCCCACAGTCCAACCGAATGTACAGTGCTCAAAATAAAAGCTAAGCCCATTGGGGATGGGGCTACTAGCCTAATACTACATCAATATCCCTAGGAAGCTTTGCAAGATAATTGGTCCTGAGTTCCCATATAACTAAAGTAATCCTGTGTGTTTCTCTAAAACTTATATTGGGTCATCAGAGTTCTGCACAATATATGTAAAGTACTGAAAGAACCCGATATATTGGTGGATCAGCATGGCCGCTGCTGGAAACGGTGGCACCACAATGATGCAGATGCTAGCCTTATATATAAGCGACACCTTAGCATAGAAGATTTGTGACACCTCTCTCCCAGTCCAGTCTCAGACGCAACTGACATAAAGGAGAGCTTTGCCTCTGGGCCCTCTTTTGGATCCTCCCCAGAAGAGGTGGACCTTAAGGAGAACTGATGACAGACCAGATTGAAGCATTAGGAGGTGTGCTGCTACAGTGTATGATAATAGGAGTGAAAACAAGGTAAATCTACCAGCCAAAGAGCATGTGTGCATTTTATTGCATGAAATAAGTATTTAATACAATAGAAAAACTGAAATTAATGTTTGGTACAGAAATCTTTGTTTGCAATTAGAGGCCAGATGTTTCCTTTAATTCTTGACCAAGTTTGCACATACTGCAGCAGGGATTTTGGTCCAATATTCCATACAGATCTTCTCCAGATCTTTCTGGTTTTGGGGCTGTCACAGGGTTACATTGAGTTTCAGCTACCCCCCCCGAAGATTGTTGACTGGGTCCAGGTCTGGAGACTGTTTAGGCCAGGGGTCTCAAACTCAACTCAGCATGTGGGCCGCAGAGCAAGATCCCAGCCAGTCGGCGGGCCGCACCGTGGCAAATTTAGCTCCACCCACTTTTGTTGACTCCGCCCATTCATTTTTCATGTGCCCGCACACAGTATAATCCTCCTAGTCACCCGTAAACTATATGTCCCCCCTCCATCTTTCCCCCAGTTACATATACACCCTTCATCTGCCCCCAGATTCATGTCCCTCCATCTCTGCCCCCAGATTCATGTCCCCCCATCTCTGCCCCCAGATTCATGTCCCCCCATCTCTGCCCCCAGATTCATGTCCTCTCCATCTCTGCCCCCAGATTCATGTCCTCTCCATCTCTGCCCCCAGATTCATGTCCTCTCCATCTCTGCCCCCAGATTCATGTCCTCTCCATCTCTGCCCCCAGATTCATGTCCTCTCCATCTCTGCCCCCAGATTCATGTCCTCTCCATCTCTGCCCCCAGATTCATGTCCTCTCCATCTCTGCCCCCAGATTCATGTCCCCCCATCTCTGCCCCCAGATTCATGTCCTCTCCATCTCTGCCCCCAGATTCATGTCCCCCCCCATCTCTGCCCCCAGATTCATGTCCCCCCCCATCTCTGCCCCCAGATTCATGTCCCCCCCCATCTCTGCCCCCAGATTCATGTCCCCCCCCATCTCTGCCCCCAGATTCATGTCCTCTCCATCTCTGCCCCCAGATTCATGTCCTCTCCATCTCTGCCCCCAGATTCATGTCCTCTCCATCTCTGCCCCCAGATTCATGTCCTCTCCATCTCTGCCCCCAGATTCATGTCCTCTCCATCTCTGCCCCCAGATTCATGTCCTCTCCATCTCTGCCCCCAGATTCATGTCCTCTCCATCTCTGCCCCCAGATTCATGTCCCCTCCATCTCTGCCCCCAGATTCATGTCCCCTCCATCTCTGCCCCCAGATTCATGTCCCCTCCATCTCTGCCCCCAGATTCATGTCCCCTCCATCTCTGCCCCCAGATTCATGTCCCCTCCATCTCTGCCCCCAGATTCATGTCCCCTCCATCTCTGCCCCCAGATTCATGTCCCCTCCATCTCTGCCCCCAGATTCATGTCCCCTCCATCTCTGCCCCCAGATTCATGTCCCCTCCATCTCTGCCCCCAGATTCATGTCCCCTCCATCTCTGCCCCCAGATTCATGTCCCCTCCATCTCTGCCCCCAGATTCATGTCCCCTCCATCTCTGCCCCCAGATTCATGTCCCCTCCATCTCTGCCCCCAGATTCATGTCCCCTCCATCTCTGCCCCCAGATTCATGTCCCCTCCATCTCTGCCCCCAGATTCATGTCCCCTCCATCTCTGCCCCCAGATTCATGTCCCCTCCATCTCTGCCCCCAGATTCATGTCCCCTCCATCTCTGCCCCCAGATTCATGTCCCCTCCATCTCTGCCCCCAGATTCATGTCCCCTCCATCTCTGCCCCCAGATTCATGTCCCCTCCATCTCTGCCCCCAGATTCATGTCCCCTCCATCTCTGCCCCCAGATTCATGTCCCCTCCATCTCTGCCCCCAGATTCATGTCCCCTCCATCTCTGCCCCCAGATTCATGTCCCCTCCATCTCTGCCCCCAGATTCATGTCCCCTCCATCTCTGCCCCCAGATTCATGTCCCCTCCATCTCTGCCCCCAGATTCATGTCCCCCCCCATCTCTGCCCCCAGATTCATGTCCCCCCCCATCTCTGCCCCCAGATTCATGTCCCCCCCCATCTCTGCCCCCAGATTCATGTCCCCCCCCATCTCTGCCCCCAGATTCATGTCCCCCCCCATCTCTGCCCCCAGATTCATGTCCCCCCCCATCTCTGCCCCCAGATTCATGTCCCCCCCCATCTCTGCCCCCAGATTCATGTCCCCCCCCATCTCTGCCCCCAGATTCATGTCCCCCCCCATCTCTGCCCCCAGATTCATGTCCCCCCCCATCTCTGCCCCCAGATTCATGTCCCCCCCCATCTCTGCCCCAGTGTCATGAGCCCCCTCAATTCCACCTGACTGTCAGAAATGCCCTTCTGACCATAGAAGAGCTACGGTACCGGACCGTAAGCTCTTCACACCGGGCCCACATTGGGAGAGCCGACAGTGCGCTGAACTCAGCGCACTGTCAGCTTTCCGGCAGTATATAGAACTGCCTGTGGGCAAAATGGTGAAAGGTCCTCTTTAACACACAAAAAACACTTATACTCACCATCCAACGCTCCCCCGCCGTGCTCTGCAGTTTCACTAATAGACCTATAGGCGCGATGTGATGATGTGACGGTCATCACATCGCGCCTATATGTCCACTAGCCGGAACGTAGCGGCTAGTGGATATAATCATCTCGCAATGTATTCAACTCGGATCCGGCGTCCCTAGGCTTGTGCGGGCCGCACAAAATTGTTCGGGGGGTCGCATGTGGCCCGCGGGCCGCGAGTTTGAGGCCCCTGGTCTAGGCCATGCTAGGACCTTGAAATGCTTCTTATGGAGCTACTTCTTAAACACCTAGTGTTTTGGGTCCTTGTCATGCTGGAAGACCCAGCCATGGCTCATCTTTAATGTTCTTACAGAGGGAAGGAGGATGTTGGACAAAATTTTGCAATAATTGCCCCATCCATCCTCCCTTCAATATGGTGCAGTCGTCCTATCCCCTTTGCAGAAAAGCACCCCCAAAGTATGATGTTTTCACCCCCATGCTTCACTGTTGGGACGGTGTTCTTGGGCTTGTATTCTTCTTTCTTCCTCCAAACACAGTGAGTGGAGTTGATACCCCAACGTTCTATTTTGGTCTCATCTGACCTTCTCCCATGCTTCTCTAGTTCATCCAGATGGTCCTTGGTGAACTTCAAGTAGGCCTGGACATGTGCTGGCAAGACCAGGGGAACCTTGTGTGTCTTGCAGGATTTTAATCCATGATGGTGTAGTGTGTTACTAACTGTAATCCTGAAGACTGTGGTCTCAGCTCTCTTCAGTTCATTGACCAGGTCCTCCCATGTAGTTCTGCACTGATGCCTGACCTATCTTAGAATCATCCTTGCCCCACGAGGCAAGATCTTGCATGGAGCCCCAGACTGAGGAAGATTCAGTCCTTTTCTGTTGCTTCCATTTTCTGAAAATTGCACCAACAGTTGTTGCCTTCTCACTAAACTGCTTTCCTATTGTCCTGTAGCCCATTCCAGAGTTGTGCATGTCCACAATTTGGTCTCTGGTGTCCTTCGACATCTCTTTGGTCTTGGCTATGGTGGAGAGGTTGGGGTATAATTGAGCTTGTGGACAGGTGTTTTTTTTTATACAGGTAACAAGTACAAACAGGTGCAATTAATACATGTAATGGGTGCAGAGTAGGATAAGCTAACAGGTCTGTGAGAGCCAGAACTGCTGCTGGTTGGTAGGTGATCAAATACTTATTTCATGCAAAAAAAAAATGCAAATTAATAATTTTAAAAATCGTACAATGATTTTTTTTTTAATTTTTTTTTAGGTTCTCTCACAGTTTGTGTACCTACGATAAAAACTACAGACCTCTCATTCTTTTGTAGGTGCAAAATCACCAGTGTATCAAATACTTATTTTCCCCACTGTACATGATCATGTGTGTGATGTAAGCAATGAGAGAGACAAGGCGTGAGCGCATCATTTTGTTCAGATTCACAGGTGGGTGTATCGGGTCTAGGGTTGCAGGTAATTGAGCATGTGAGACCTCCTAAGTGTGGTGGTGATTGGGACAGTTTCATTCTTTCCGAAAAACTAGGTGGATCTTTTGTCTTGACACTTTACAGCCAAAGGGGCTTAATGAACAAATTGATGACAACTGCTTTATCTAAATCAGTATCATGGGATTCATTTTTACATCTATTGAGTCCCATGTTGGTATTGTGACATTTATTGTTTAATTGATCTAATATTTATATTGCTGCATTATTTAGCAACATCTGCATTACATCCAAGAGTTACAGCACTCAGTACACATGAATCATACTTGCTCCATCTCAAATATGTTCACGGTGATCTTTCATTTTGTTTTTTTTGTTCATTGAGTCTCAACTTGCATAATTTGTATTACCCTGAATAGCGCAGTATTTAGACATACCACTTTATTTTGCAGCGTTTATCTGTGCATACACTATGCGGTAATAGTTGCGGTCCTCTTTTCTATCTCTACCCTCTAACCACTACTCCTAATTCCATCCCCCCCCCCCGCATGATAGGTACTACGTAAACTTTTCTTTCCAATTCACTTCGATTAGCTTTACTGCTCTGTACAACTGTTACATCAGAGTTCAATGTTACCCTCTCCCCACATAACATAACTTCCGTCTCCGAAACAATACTCGATCTTACCCGTTCCTTTGATCCTCCCTCCAACATTCTATTACAAGTTTGACGTTATTGCACTTTGTTTTGTTTTACTTCTTGTAAACTCATAAAAAAAAAAATTAAGAAAAAAAAATGAGACTTTTTTTAATAGAAATTATCGGCTTGTTTAGTGTAATGGGATTTAGCAAGTGTTGTAATGGCAGCCACCATTTACAGATAGATTTAGTCTTTTTTTTTTTTTTTTTTTCATCCACATGCTATGCATGCCAAGCATATACCTGTTAATCTAAATGGCTTCAAAAGTTTCAAATCCATGCATATTCTGCTTACCTAGTGCTCGATTCAGTAGCACCTGTTGAATGTTTGGCTTCAGTGTTCTTCCTGATTGTGCACATAAATTTCACCTTCCTGTTAAGTCTGTTTGTTTAATATGTTTATTTGAAGATTTACTGGCTGTATATCCTATTGTGGATCCTGTTTCTTCAAGTTTAAGATGATCTTGTTATATAATGTTGCAGAACTTTCCACTTTGGATTCTCCGTTTCATTTGATCCATTGGCCACAACTTTAGACATCTAATCATCTTCACAAATTTCACATTACCAATAAAAAACAAAACTCAAGAAAATGAAATGTTAATTAAGTCCCAGAATATGTAGCTGCAGCTTTGGTCAGTACATACCTACTGCCAGTTTTAAATGCATTTTTACACTCAATCTTTCTTTTTCATGTCTAGGCAGTCCTGGTGGTGTTCCTGATTTTAGAATTTTTCATTAGTTTGAAGAGAGTACTATTACATTGGCATTACTTTATTACCCAAACTGACTAATTTCTACTATAAGTCTTCTGTTCTAGTTTTGCTACTTGCATTTATACGCCTCTAGTTAGAGACTAATCAGACAGCTACAACCTGGCATCACAGTCTATAAATTCTGCAAAGTGATTCATTAGACTCTACATGACACTCTTCATTGGAGATACTTCTCAGGAGGCTACACTGCACAAATAACTACACCTAAACTCCTGTGGATTTAAAGTGTTTGCCATTAATTCTAGTGAAAAGGTGACAGGCAGAGTGCTGGAGTCTAGATATGTCAGAAACCTGGCACTGATATATGTGTGGTGCAGGGTGGATCTGGAGTATGCCTCAGCCCAGGTGTAGATCCTTGGCTCATTACTGGTCCAGAAAAAGGCTGCAGCTCTTGCATTGCAGGGCAGTTCCATGAGATGAAAGGAGATGTATGGTTCTGTCCTGTACCCTGAGTCCGGTGAGACAATATTGTTCTTGTTTTGTTCGTGTGGCTGAAATAAGCCACAGATATAGTTATATTATCAGTTCTGTTTAGTTAGTGGCTCAGACGAGCAGGATTTTGCTTTGTTTTTGCCTGAGGTTAAGGCTGTATTTTGTTTTATTTTGTACCTGAAGTCAAGGTTTATTTTCCTGTTTTGTTTCTAAGTATACCAATCTACTGCATATTTTGTGTCCCTGTCTTGATTGTTTGGGTCCACACCACTGCTTCTCTATGATGTTTACCAGTTCTGGTGGTGTCCAAAGTTTTTCTAGGTTTTGATAGGTACTAAAATATTTAGAATTTTGGTGCAAATGTATCCTGTGATACATACCTTGGGACTGGTAGTATCCTGGGTTTAAAAAAAAAAAACAAAACTATGTGAGACATATATATATTGTAGCCAGGATCCTTGTGTATACTATAGAGATTATACAGTTACTGTTTAGATATCTCACTATTTGTTTTGACTGTGGGTAAATTGGTGGTTATACTGTTTCTGCCCTGGATGCACTGCCGTTCATCCACACTGGATGTCTGTTTTTAATACTGTTGTACTTGCTAATAAGTTTTAGTATTTTTATAATTTTGGTTGTAGGTGTCCTAATTGTGGGCAGTCCACCCAATACATTGCATTATTATTAGGAGCAGATATTATTTGACTCTTTTTTTTTTTTTTTTTTTTTCCCTTCTCTCCTCTTGTTGTGTTATAAATACTGGCAAGACTTCAGTATTGGTGTCTGAGGGTGCCCCTTTATACTGGACTACAGAAGACAGGTGAACTAAATCTTGCATTTTGAAGTAGGTTGTTTCCTTGTAAATTGTGATTTCAGAATGTGGTGTGTTAAACCTAGTGGACTAAAACGAGAAAGCTAGAATATTAGTCTGTTTTGTCTATGCACATGTACAGTGCTCTTGTCCTGAATGCATGATGATGTCACATGTCCAGCACTGCTTTTCTTTATTCTTCTGTACTCTTCATAGGCAGATGGAACACATCTTATAGCTACTTATAACCAACCAGTTAGTGCTGGGTACTATCATGTGACAAGAACATAGCATGTTGTAATCCATGGCATAAATTTAGAAATAACTCAGTTTTAGGGATATTTAGCTCCCTCATATCTTCATAGGCAAATGTCACTGGATTGCGATAAGAGTTCTTAATATTTAATCCGATCACCTAAAGTAATATCATGTTTTTAAACCATAATCTAGACAAAGAAGACCTCTAAGACAAAATTTCGCTGCAAAGTATTTGTACTGTACAACAATGAAAGGCTGCAGTATGGTCTGGACCAGTTCCTCTCTATGCTGAAATGATCAGATTTTGCTAGTCGTCCCTTACTTGAACCTGCCATGTAGTTAAACAATTCTTCATGGTTAAGCAAAACCACAGTCTTCTCAGTAGGACTAATGCAGGATATTAGATTGCAATATATGTGCAGGTTCCTTTGCTGTATGAACTAATGTATAGCTGAATGTGCCAGATGACATGCCTGGTGTTTATCAAGCTTGTTTCTACCCTTCATTTAGAAGAGCCCCTGTCTGAAAATGTAGCACTTAACAATTGTACAAAATGTAACCAAGCAGCTTAACCAAGTTCTTTTAAGGTAGAGCATATTTGGGCCTCTCTGGTGTTTCTCTTGAGAATAAGAGCATTGGTTTTGTACCCTGTAAAGTGTTACTAATTTACAAACCGCCTTTGGTTTTCTTCCAGCATTTGTCATTAATAAATTCTGTATTATACTTTATCATATTTAGGCTCCATTCTGTAGAATTATCTTTCTCTTGTTTCTTTGAGAGCTGTACCCTGTGTTTCACTTTGTATAGTGTACAAGCTTGTGTTTAATATGTGAAAAATAAGGGTGGGTGGTCTTTAAAGGGGCTCTATCATTGGGAAAAGTAATTTTTAACTAATCACATCCTTGCATAGCCTTTAGAAAGTCTATTCCACACCTACCTTTAGTATGTAAATTGCCTCAGTGGTTTCTAAATAAGTCCATTTTTATTCATATGCTAATTAGACTGGTGCACGATGCATTGTGCACCCTCTTTGCTTTTGTCTCCTATGGGTGTATGCAGCAAAGGCGGCTGCTGCTGCTGATGACTCAGCTTCCTGTTTGCACACCCACATAGGAGATAATAGAGGAGACGAGTGCTGCTGGGAACTTCCTGAGCTGTGGAAGATAAGGATTCACAATAGGACAACCCCTTTAAGGCTTCAGTTCTACTTCCATTGTTTTTAGATAGATCATCAGTTGAAAACAGGATAGGGAGCAGTGCCTGAGATAAAACTGCATGAACTGACCACAGATTGTGATATACAGTGACTTTTTATGCTCATTTTATAATCTGAAATGGCAAGAGGAATATAAGTGAATAACTATAACATTAAATGTCTATATATGCAAATTCCAAACAAAATAGGGCTTGAAGTATTGTTAAATCAAAAATTGAAAAAAGTCACTTTCAAGCGATTAATATCTCTTATAAAAGAAACACAAGGAGACAATGGAGACTGCCTAACCTTTGTGGGAATATACACTCACCGGCCACTTTATTAGGTACACCTGTCCAACTGCTCGTTAACACTTAATTTCTAATCAGCCAATCACATGGCGGCAACTCAGTGCATTTAGGCATGTAGACATGGTCAAGACAATCTCCTGCAGTTCAAACCGAGCATCAGTATGGGGAAGAAAGGTGATTTGAGTGCCTTTGAACGTGGCATGGTTGTTGGTGCCAGAAGGGCTGGTCTGAGTATTTCGGAAACTGCTGATCTACTGGGATTTTCACGCACAACCATCTCTAGGGTTTACAGAGAATGGTCCGAAAAAGAAAAAACATCCAGTGAGCGGCAGTTCTGTGGGCGGAAATGCGTTGTTGATGCCAGAGGTCAGAGGAGAATGGCCAGACTGGTTCGAGCTGATAGAAAGGCAACAGTGACTCAAATAGCCACCCGTTACAACCAAGGTAGCCAGAAGAGCATCTCTGAACGCACAGTACGTCGAACTTTGAGGCAGATGGGCTACAGCAGCAGAAGACCACACCGGGTGCCACTCCTTTCAGCTAAGAACAGGAAACTGAGGCTACAATTTGCACAAGCTCATCGAAATTGGACAATTGAAGATTGGAAAAACGTTGCCTGGTCTGATGAGTCTCGATTTCTGCTGCGACATTCGGATGGTAGGGTCAGAATTTGGCGTCAACAACATGAAAGCATGGATCCATCCTGCCTTGTATCAACGGTTCAGGCTGGTGGTGGTGGTGTCATGGTGTGGGGAATATTTTCTTGGCACTCTTTGGGCCCCTTGGTACCAGTTGAGCATCGTTGCAACGCCAAAGCCTACCTGAGTATTGTTGCTGACCATGTCCATCCCTTTATGACCACAATGTACCCAACATCTGATGGCTACTTTCAGCAGGATAATGCGCCATGTCATAAAGCTGGAATCATCTCAGACTGGTTTCTTGAACATGACAATGAGTTCACTGTACTCCAATGGCCTCCACAGTCACCAGATCTCAATCCAATAGATCATCTTTGGGATGTGGTGGAACGGGAGATTCGCATCATGGATGTGCAGCCGACAAATCTGCGGCAACTGTGTGATGCCATCATGTCAATATGGACCAAAATCTCTGAGGAATGCTTCCAGCACCTTGTTGAATCTATGCCATGAAGAATTGAGGCAGTTCTGAAGGCAAAAGGGGGTCCAACCCGTTACTAGCATGGTGTACCTAATAAAGTGGCCGGTGAGTGTATAGTGTTTATAAGGTTGGAACAGACACGGTGCACTTTTGAAAAGGGAAGTGGAGTGTATTTTTTGCAATGTAAGACACTTGGATTTAAATTAATATTTGTAACTGCTGTGTTAATGTAATTTTTTGTTTTTGTATTGCAAAATATATTGCGTTGCAGTATCATAGGATATGTGATATCGGCTGAGTCATTAGAATAGCTTGAGGATGTCATCATGCTTGTTAGGCCAGATAGACTACTGTGACAATGTGAAATGGCTGCCACTTAATCTCACAGCAACTGCCCATGATGTTTTGTATGAGTCATAAATATAATTTTTTTTGTTTTTTATCAGTGTGCCAAAAAGCTTCTTTTTTTTTTGTCTCCTGCATTGAAGTCAATATATGTTTTACTATGAAATAGAACATGAACACTATATGCTTATAACCGTATCTTTAACGGAAAAAGACTTCATGACATGTTGTTTGCATTGAGATTGTGGAGAAGCAATTATATATGTGATAGAGATAAGATAAGATAATCCTTTAATAGTCCCACAGTGGGGAAATTTCAGTATGTTACAGCAGCAAAGCAATACAGATACATGATAATACACAGTAATATATTACAGACGTAGACACACACATGCTGAGAAAGATATACTAGGAGTCCATAGCAGCTAAGGAACAAAAGAAGAAAGAAGGAAGACCTCATTGGTCCAGGTTTAAGTCTCTGTATTCCCTATTGTCGCCATCAGTGATAAGGTGTACTATAGCAGAGTCATCGGAGTACTTCTGTAAGTAACAGCTGGAGGAGTTGTGCCTAAAGTCAGCAGTGTACAGTATGAAGAGAAGTGGGGCAAGAACTGTACCTTGTGGTGCCCCTGTACTACAGATCACAGTGTCAGACACACAGTCCTGGGCTCTCACATACTGAGGGCGGTTTGTCAGGTAGTCTAGGATCCAGTTGGACAGGTGATGGTCCACACTACCAAGGTTCAGCTTCTCCCTCAGTAGCCCTGGCTGAATGGTGTTGAACGCACTGGAGAAATCAAAGAACATTATTCTCACAGTGTTCCCGGGTTTCTCTAGGTGAGAGAGAGCTGTATGAAGAAGGTGGATGCTGGCATCATCTACCTCAATGCCCGGTCGATAGGCAAACTGGAGGGGGTCCAGAGTGGAGCTCACTAGGGGACGTAGGTGTGTCAGGACCAGGATATAATATAATTTTATTTTATAGAGTATACATATAGAGTACTATACAAAAGTTTTAGTCAAATATGGCAAAATGCTGCAGTGTAAGAATGCTCTCAAAAATAAAATTGTCAATGGTTTTCTTTTTTAAAATAACATAATTAAGTGAGCAAAACAGAAAACTAAATCCAATTAATATTTGGTGTGACCAGCCATTGCCTTCAAAACGGCATCAGTCCTTCTAGGTACACTTGCACACAGTTTGTGAAGGAAGTCAGCATGGAGGTTGTTGCAAACATCTTGTACAACTAACCTCAGATCTTCTCAGGATATAGGCTTCTTGAAATCAGTCTGTCTGTCATCCCAGACAAACTCACTGTTGAGATCAGAGCTTTGTGGGTCCATATCGTCACTTACATGATACCAAATGGTGGTCACACGAAATATTGGTTTTCACTTTCTTTTTTTTTCTCTCCATTACAGAGGACCTTTCTCAGCCCAGTTAGACTCTCAGGATTGCCCTTCTGACAGTGGGCAGAGATCGTTGCCGTTATAACGTCCCGTGGCACGTAACTGGAAAGCCAACAGCTCTCTGAATTCAGCGTACTATCGGATTTTTAGCGCTCTATAAAACTGTATGTGCCTGAGAACATGCGGTCCTCTTTAAAGGGATTCTACCACTAAATCGTTTTTTTTTTTTTTTTTTGTGCTTTAGACGTCGAAATAGCCTTTAGAAAGGCTATTCGTCTCTTACCTTTAGACGTGGTCTCAGCGGTGCTGTTCCGTAGAAATACCAGTTTTAAACAGTATGCAAATGAGTTCTCTCGTCGCAATGGGGCGGGCCCCAGCGCTCAAATGGTGATGGGGGCTTCCCCACTGCTGCCAGAGAACTCTCTCCAGCGACGCCTCCATCTACAACAGCAACCGCATCGTCTTCCAGCTGGGGTCACACTCCGCTCTTGCGTGCATGCACAGTACACTCCTGTAGTTCTCCGTAGAACTACAGGAGCGTACTGAGCGGAGTGTGACCTCAGCCGGAAGAAGACGCGGTTGCTGCTGAAGATGGAGGTGTTGCTGGAGAGAGTTCTCTGGCAGCAGCGGGGACGCACTCATCGCAGTTTGAGCGCTGGGGCCCGCCCCATTGCTGCGAGAGAACCCAATTGCATACCAGTTAAAACCGGTATTTCTAAGGAATGGCGCTGTGGAGACCACGTCTAAAGGTAAGAGACGAATAGCCTTTCTTAAGGCTATTCCAACGTGGTAATTAGAAAAAATGGTCCATTCAGAGTTTTTCGGTGCTGATTTTGACGCTGAATCTGCGTCAGAATCCACATGGAAAAAAAGCCTCCCATTGACTTCAATGAGTTTCTTTTTCCGCATGGATTCTGACACGGATTCTGACGCAGATTCAGCATCAAAATCAGCACCAAAAAACTCAGTGTGAATGGACCCTTAATTTGCATTTTGTTAATTGACAAAAATAAGCTATTAACATTGCTATTTTTTAAAGCATTCTTACTTTGCGGTATCTTTTCCACACCTGCCTAAACGTTTTTTAGTACTGCATATATCTGCATATAGAGAGACCTGCATATAGAGAGTATTTTTGTTCAGAATTTTTGTGGCTATTCTGTGAATTTTCTCCATTTACATTTCATAGAGAATTCTTTTTCTTCTAAATCCACATTCTGTACAATTTGTGTGTTCTGCAAAATCTAACTGACATTTATCACCTATCCATGATAGGGTAGAGGAGTATATAGTGGATTGCTGGTCACACATGGGTCCTAACACTCCATCTACCCCTGGTTCATACCTGCGTTTGGTAATCCGTTCGAGGGGTCCCCATGTGAAATACCGAACGCATTTGCAAGTGGTGTGCAGTGAAAGCACACAGATCCCTATAGACTATCATGGGGTCCGTGTGCTTGCAAGATCTCCGCACAAGTCATGCGGGTAGGAAAGTAGATTGTGAAGTACTTTCCTGTCTGCATGTTCCCTGCGGAGATCTTGCGGCAAGCCCTAGGACCCCATTATAGTCTAAGTGGATTCGTGTGTTTTCACCGCACACTGCTTGCAAATGCATTCAGTAGTTCGTTTGGGGGAGGTCCCCATGCAGACTCCCCGAACGGATTACTGACACAGATATGAATGAGGCCTTAGTGTTTGTGGAACTAATCGCAACAGCACTTGGTGAAGGAATGGGATATTAAAGACCTCTGTTCTTGTGGTTGTGGGATTCCAAAGGTGGGGTCACAGCAAATGGACATTTATCACGGTGGCCTAGTGGTTAGCATTGTTGCCTTGCAGCCCTAGTGTCATGGGTTTAAATCTGCATGGAGTTTGTGTTTATAGCTGTGTTTCCTCTCAAGTGCTAAAAATATACTGATAGTCTTCTTGTAAAACGACTGACCCTTATTGGTGTTGGGATGCTCTCCTGTATGGAAGCCAATGACTTGTCTACTCTACCATGAGTCCCTGTGATCATAGTTTTTCTAAGTGGATTTTCTTCCCTTATTAAACCTGATTTCTGGTATAATTGAAATGCTGCCATTTAAAAAAACAAAACAAAAAAAAAACCTCTCCATCAGTCTATTGACTTCTGGAGCTTTAGAGATGACATCCTCCCTCTGCCACTAGCTCAGTTACTGGCCTGAGTGATCATGTGCAGAAGCTGGTTACTTCATTGCTGCAAAGCTAATGAGGCAAATGCAATGCAAATTACGGACACAATTTCTTTTATTAGAGATGTGTTGGCTTACCCCATCCATTTACTGGGGCCAGTGACTGGCTGCTGTTTTTATGTGGAGAGCCATTGATGTCATTGGTGAGAACTAGGTCCAGAAACTGCCATAGGACCAAGACCTAGCCACTAGGAGAGTGGGGTGAAACCAGGCGAATTGCTCTTACTTTTGTAAGTGTAGTTTCTTTTACAGCAGTAGCCGAATGAAGTGTTTTTTTTGTAGTCAATAGGGAGCAGTAACCTCATCCTACTGGGAGCAGGTTCCTCCTGTTCTAGTTTTCATGAAAGAGTACAACAATTACAGATAGAAGCGCTTTTCTTTAAAACACAGATTATGATCTTGGGTTATTTGCGAAAACATCCAATTATAATACAATTTGCATACTTCAGATATTTTCTTCAGCACATAACTGTAGAAAAAAATAGGCAGTAGGAAGAGGCAATATTTTATAAAGTGCCTTTAACTGTCCAAGTCAGTAGACGCGCCTGTTTAATGCTCCTCGCTTAGTACAAGTTATCTTTTCCTCATGTTACTAATAACGCTATTGTGGTGTTAATGTGCACTTATTCCTCCATCTGACAAGTCAGCCAAAATGAGTGCCTGCATCCCAGGTTTTCTAGATACCATTCAATGTATCAAAAGTGTCTGCTGACCATGACGTTTTTACTGGTCTATTTTTTTTTTTTTTTTTCAATTTCACCAACTATATAAACAATTTCTTCAAATATTATGAACAGATTTTCTGCGTGAGTCGTACATATAATACATTTCCTTATCTTGTTCCATAAATAACATTTCTTTCTTGATGATAATGCAAAATACATTTTTTATTATTGATGTTATGCATTTTCTTTGCTGTCTGAAGCCTGTTGTTCCATTAATCCTAGACTTGTCACTGATCAATCTACTAGTCTGTTCATTGATTTTACTTCTTCTGCAGTCATATTGTATGTGTTGCATGTTAATGTCTTTGCTTGAGGTGTCTCAGATCCATTTAATCTAATTAGAAACATTGAGCATTTATCACGTTATAAAAAACCTGACCAAGTGATAAGCAATGGGAGATTTATAGAACGGTCTGGTACTTTCTTGTTGTTAGTAACCAACCACTGCATGGATTTTGTTTCTTATTGTTTTGAGAAATTTGTGATGCATTTGGATCTATGGGGCTTCCTTTGTGTTTCAGCAACAAGGAAAAGGAAAGAGCAGGTCGTATCCTGCTGTGTGTCATCAGAATGAAACTGATTGGATTACAGAATGCACTTGGATGTCTCTCCGAGTGTTAGTGATGGCGTTCCACTGCAAGCTCAACCCTACACCGGAATGAGCTTTTGGTGTTGTCTATCTATAGGAGTACACCATGAAGAAAGGGAAAAGTTAAAGGGCAAGAAGCCTGGGTGTATACTTTTGTACTGGTATGTATTATGTGTGGACATCCTTAGGCCTTATTCACATCTGTGTTTGGGTTTCTGTTTGGGTAACCTGCTTGGGGGCCCCCCAAATGGAAACCTATACGCCTTAAAAAGCGATTTCCTAAGGAAACCACACGGACCCCATAGACTATATAATGGGATTCATATGGTTTCCGCTCAGTTTACGCATGAAACATGCATAGAGAAAAGTCCTGCAAGCAGCTGAAACCACACGGACCCCATTAAAGTCTATGGAGTTCACGGGTTTCCTTAGGTAACTGCTTTTTTTATGCATATAGGTTTCCATTCGGGGGGAACCCAAGCGGACTTCCCAAATGGAAACCAGAACGCAGATGTGAAAAGGGCCTAAGTGATGTTAGAACATCATCTTGGAAATTAAATCATATTTGATTTATTACTAAAGAAGGGTTCGATGAATGTGCATATGAAACTGGTTGGTTTGGTACCTCAAACAAGGTTAAGAACCACTATGTTAGAATAAGAGTCCAGAAGACAGTGTAGCAATAACAGCGCCGCACCTCCCATGAGGCGACCTGAAGCAAGCGCTTCAGGCGGCGCTATGCCAGGGCCTCGGAGGGCGGCATTTTTGCTAACCTAAGCCAGTCCAGGACAAGCTGTCTGTAGTTTGCCTCGGGCGGCGAAAGGGGCAGGTTCACCCCTGAGCAATAAATAGGCTCACTTGCAGCAATTTTACTTAGACATGCTTGGAGGTTACGTGCTAGGGTGGTATCTGTTTTCTGACACTTATTGAAACTGGTTTGAGTTAAAAGATTCCATGGGTGTCTAAAGCAAACCAGCAGGTTTTTGGACTTGTATGTCCACTAGCACACACATTATGAGGTTTGCATTACCCGTCATTTGTATTCATTTACCCTGTTTACCTGTGAAAAATTTTAATACAAACTGATTACACCTAAAACAAACCCCTTCTTTCACCTACAACTGCTAACTCCGTAGTGCTCTTTACAATAGCTCCCCTCACACGTACTCCAGCTTGTAAACGATCCTCTACCCACCGATAAGATATTCCTTTAATAGTCCCACAATGGGGAAATTTCAGTGATACAGTTTCATAGATGGTACAGTAGTATATAACAAGAGAGAAACACGTACAAGCTCATGGCAGATAGATAAATACTAGGAATCATAGCAACTAAAAAAGAAAGAAACACAGACACACTGCAGGATCATTTAGTTCTCTGTGTGGATTGATGTTAATAATAATACAGCCGACTGTGGTTGTAGGACACGAGGAGGGGTCACAGCATGTAGATATAACAAGCAGAAATTTTTTGCAGAGGTGGGGGACATATGCAGCTATCATGATAACGTGGTAGTTCTTGGAAGGTAGTGAGATCTCCTGCTCACCGCTGATATTTCGGTATCTTACATCAGCACTATTGTCCATTAACCACAAAAAATGCCCCAAATGTACCTTCATCACAAGCCCTCCTCCTCCTCCTTTCTTCTTACCACTGTGTTCTACTGCCCCAAAGAAGTGAGAAACCATCCAGGTATACATGGTGCTGCTCTCTTGCCATGCTTCCATAACTCCTGGGGTAGGTGGGTGATGGTAGGTTCCCCGGCTGTAACAGAGTCCCACATGTCCACAGTAGAAGAAAGAAATACCAGTCAGCTGTAGGCATCTTCACGCATCAGCAATAGATGCCAAAAAAATCATCTCCTTGAAGAAGTCCACACTTCCATGTAGGTTTTCCTCCATGCCGCATGGTGTCTATGCTGTCCTGGGGGGATGGTAACAGGCACATGTGTGCACACAGGAAACCAGCTGAACCAGGTCTTGTCATTGTCCATGCTTTACAATAGAAACAAAAGGAACAAAATACTCCACAGGGTCTTCCATTCGAATTATAGTTGCTAATTCATAGTGCTAGATTGCTTGGTTACAGGATTCTTGAAGATACAGATAAAAGGAGTGAGAAAGGAAAGATAAAGATAAAGGTTGCTCCAAGCTTGGAGCACTGTATCAGGCAGCCAGCCACTCAGGGGGGCGGTCACTTTGCTATGGAGCTTTTATTGGATAATCATAATCACGTTTTTAGGGCAGGGAGTCCTTTCCCTGATCTGGTCTTTATTAAATCCACAGTATATCTTCAGAATTAGCTAAAAATCAAAGATCAACTACATTCAGGTAACTGAAGTGGCTTGAAAATAGCATGATGTGGTGCGTTTCTGTGGTGTGTGATGGGATTTTGGTTCTGATACTTTGTGCTGTCTATGCCCACTTCAACAGGGGAGATTAATTAATATTAATGAATTAATAATTTTGAAAAACATTTTGTGACAAATCTGAAACAAGACAGTTAGAAATCATCTGTGTGGAATAGTTCAATACATGAAGGCAGGTGAAACACTGAAGAATCATGAACGCTACTCAACATGGCCCAGTTAATAAAATGACCAAGCTGAGTTGGGTTTCTGTAACAAAATAGGTTATAACAGAAAGATACCATATTGGGCCTTGTATTAAAACTGCCCTAAAAGTGAAATTTGTCTTCTTGATACCTGCCAAAATATACAATGCAGTTTATCGTTGTTCCTTTGGAGCAGTTAGGGAACTGGGCAATGTTCAGCTAAAGGTTGGGGTGATCTAAAAACTTAACATGATTTATTCATTCAGCTAAGTCTCTTTCACACAAAGTTATCCCAGACTCATTGGAACAGATTTATAAAACTAGGTAAAAGAAAAACATTATTGCCAAAAGCAACCAATCACGACACAGCTTACATTCGTCAAGAACAGAATATTAAAGTTGTGCTGTGATTGGTGGTTATTGGTAACAAAGATACTTTTTCTTATTGAGGATATATTTTCATAAATCTCCCTCAATGTGTAAACCATCTTTCCTGATCGTGGCAACCAAAGGAATAGTGTCTTGCTAGCGATCGGCAACAGCAAGAGCTTTTTGGCTGCAACTTTCAAAAAAATTAAATGCAAAAAATAATGCATCAAGACTACAACATAATATTGCAACTATTCTCCCTTCACAAAAATAATCTCAAAAAAACTTTTACACTCCCTCAAAAACCATTTGAATTTAGTTGATACACACTTTATAGTAAAGTGTTAGAGAATGTGACAGAAGCTCAGTAGATGCCATTACATTCAGTGAAGACTGATGCAAACCAATGGTATTAATCACGTGAAACTTTTTTTTTTTTTTTTGTTCTCTTGACGGAGTAGGAGCCTGTCAATTCCCTGTACGCCTGCATATAGCATTTACATTCACATCACACATATGACTTATAAAGAAGTCCCCTATCCCTGCATTAATGGACAGATGGGGACTTATGATTAGGCACACACCTCTTTATAAATCAGGGCAGCCTCCAGAGGGCTGTGTCATACAGCCAGGTTGCAGAATTACAGTATTTCCCCTTCCCATGTATTTAGCCTGTGCAGTAATACTCCTCTTCCACACATAGCCTATGCAGTAATGCCCCCTATCCCACACACAGCCTGTACATCAGTGGCGTAACTAGGAATGGCGGAGCCCCGTGGCGAACTTTTGACATGGGCCTCCCCCCCTCCCCGACCAAACCAAAGACCCCGATCAGCCAAGCTCACCCCCCATTCCTACACACACTATTATGCCCCATAGTGGCCCCTACACACACTATTATGTACCGTAGTGGCCCCTGCACACAGTATTATGCCCCATAGGAGTTGCCAGGCCCCCTAATGTCTTGGGCCCTGTAGCAGCTGCTGCTACCCTGGCAGTTTTGTCCGTGCTATACAGTAAATGCCCCTTTTCACTACACATGACCTATATAGCAACATGCTTTTCCCCTACATCTCTATAGTAATGCTCCCTCCCTCACAAAATTTATTTACAAAGAAGTATGTTTTATGTTAAAAATATATAATTTCCCTCCTACTTCACACAACGCATACACTACCATGAATTAAACTACGTTACCTGCTCCGTATGAACAGCAGTGGCAGAAATGTGTGTCCCCGAAGTTTTTCATTTCCAGTATTTTCCTCTTCCTCACTAGTTGCTAAGATTCCCGCCCCCCCCCCCCTTCCCACTGAGCTTAAAGGGAACAGTGCAGTTTTTGCCCAGTGCCGTTTAAAGACTACCTGTTAACGTGAAATGCCAGTCTTCAAGAATTCCCCCATTGCATTCTATAGGTGTTGATGTAAACAAAGGATTTTTATAGTAAGCATGTGAGTGCCAAAACCTTGCCCATGATGTTCTGCAGAATCTTTAGTCCTAGCAGCATAAGATGCTATTGTAGGTCTCCAATTAATCTATTCTGCCATGCACTGTAATTCAGTCAATGTAATACCGTATATTCTACAGTTTCCACAATTTATGCTGCTATTTCTGACATTGCATTTTCCACTTTCTAAATAACTATTATGATTTCACTATATGTCAGTAATAGCCACATGTGTAACATAAGTTTCTGTGGTATAAGTCAAAATGTACTTCCTCAATGTATGGAAAGCAAAATGCAGTGAACTGGTAAAATTCTGCTTTGAACACATTTGGTGTCTCAAAGCAAAATGGGTTATTAAATATAGCAAGGAAATTGACAGGGTAAGCCATATTTTAATAATCATATAGTAGGTAAATACACTTCTAGCTTTACTGTCAATAGTCTGTCGGCTAGTCACACTTTCCCCAACTTACTGAAGATGGATTGCCCTTAACTCCATAGCAAACCCTATATATTACATAAACTTTAGATTTAATGTTTCATAAGACCTTTATTGCAAGGAGTGGTCCAAATTAATATATGTATAATGTTAGCACTTACAGTAGTTATGGATATTACACTTAGATCTTTTTACATAGATACTTTCCAGATTTTTTCCCTTGCTCTAGTGTAGTAATTGTGTAATTATTGTAAAAATCTAAGCCATGGCCATGTTTAGATGTTGCTTGGATTCTCTGTTATCTTCAAACTTCCTTTATAGATAAATAACTTAATTGTTCTAACAAGCAATGAGCTTACAGAAAATGGTCAATTCATCATAATTTAGTCCTATTACAATATTTATGTAGCTTAGTAGGTTCTGGTGTGTTATATGAAGGAATATACTAATAGTTCCTGTGCTTGAAAGCCATAATTATTGCAAAAACATATACTGATACAATTGTAGTCACAATGCACTACTGTCATTATGTTCTGTGTGCAATTCATAACTTGTTATATAAATATTTAAGATTATGTAAATATATGAATACAAATATCTTTTGTGCTTTTAATGGAACTGGTAATGTTAAATAAGAACAAAGTTATTACAAGAGATTTATCTTCATTAAACTCATAGTTGCAGAAGAACTCTAAGTATTAGCACATATGACTTGAGACACTTGATGATTTATAGATTTTAAAGGGGCTATAAAAGAAAATACAAGTAAAAAAATACATATGGGAACAAATCCTATGAGCAGGTTTCAAAGTCAGTCAGTAAACTCAGTCAAAGCGGTTTCTTGTAGGAGACATTATGCTGAGCAAAACCAAACCTTTGCATAGTCCAGTAGATGCACCATTTCCTTTGGAGCATCATTTGCAGATTTATAAGGTACTAGCAGGAGGACCCGGCTTCACACGGGTAGATTTCATTTTTTGTTTGTGTAGTGGCCCTATAAGAATTGCACAGTTTTGCACTCGTGTATTTTGTATGTTTGTGTGTGTGTGTGTCTCTGCCCGCGACTTCGTCTGCATGTTGTTGACATCAATGATCCACCTATATTCAGTAAATTGCTGCCGTCGTTGGTTTGCCTGCTTCAGTATTTCAGCAGCTCTTAACCTCTCCTGCTACTGAACTTGTACCTCACGCCGTGCCGGTGATTGTCCCGGCATCTCGCTGGGATGCCATACAATGAGCGTGTTGCTGGCGTTGATGATCCGCCTGCTCCGGCATTTTGGCAGCTGTCAAGCTGGCCTGCCTCTGAACTCTTTCCTCGTGCCGTGCCCGTGATAATTCCAGCATCTCAGCAGCTTGTTGGGATGCCATATAAATGTGTGTGTTGTTGGCACTGATGATCCCCATCAGCTCTGCTTGAGGAGAACTCTGTGACTTCTGGCTACCTTCATAGCTGTCGTTTTAGAATTTTGCAACAAATTAGATTTTCTTTTTCCAGTCATGTTTAAAAGTACCAAACTGCCAATTTGGATTAAAGGAGTTTTCCCATCCAGTATATCAGCCTGGAGCAGATCAGATAATATGCAAATGCATGTACACCGAGGGTCAGCGTGTGTTTACACACAGAGCCCTGGGACCTGAGATAAGGCTGCTGAAGGTATAATATAGTATATGAACATAAATTCATAACAGTCGTGAAACCATGTCATTTACCGGGATAAAAAGAAGCCTATGTTTTAATCGAGGTTACAATCTATGTGCCAAATTTCATTCAAATTCATTCAGCCGTTTTTGTGTGAATGACTAACAAACACACAAACATCCAAACTTTCACATTTATAATAGTAGGATGCTTTTTTCAGATATCCTCTTTCAATGAGTAACTTTCAGATGACTACAACCCCTGAATCCAGTGTAACAAGTGCTTACCCATTATTTGTTAGTGTATCCTTTGCTGAATCTGTGATTTTTCTCATCTACCTTTGCACTCAACATCCTGTGACCAGTTTATCTGTATATGCAGCTGCATGTACTACCAGTATATTTTAAAGGTAATTATTTGCAATACATTCCATTCTATATATAGGAAAATGCTCAAAATCCCCGGGCAGTTAGTCTCTCGTACCATAATAGGTACCTGCATAATATTTTGTATATGTCAGTCACTAGCATTAGGATAATAACGCCACACAAGGTAGAAAGCTCACACAATGGCTTTAAAGATTACTGGTCTCAATACAGGAAATGTTAATGTTATTTATGAATTGAATGAATCATTCAGCCAGTGACTGGAATATCAGAGTTTATAACCACTGTTAATGGGAGGTTGAAGTAAAGTTCAAGTATCACTTTAGTGAATGTGAAAAATTCACCAAGCATCTTTTTAAAAAAAAAAAAAAAAATTCATGAAATGTCCACCATTCAGTAGAACAATAGTTGGAACTTTTAATGCTGTTTTATTTTAAATGGACATCAGTGGCCAAGTAAGCATGTGACACTCGCCCTTCTAGTCCATAGCAGTTGCAGAAACAGTCAAAACCAGTTGGACGACTTCATGACTGTATAATTGTGTGTAATGTTTGTGTCAGTCACTGAAATACATTCTGATGATTGTGGTGTTTGGTAACAATTTTATAATGTACACAATATATTATAATGTACATGATAAATTTAAAGTTTTTTGGTAAGTTTATTTTTGGCAACTTTGGAGGTGTGCTCCTCTAAGGAATACTTGTCGATTCTCACAGCCCTCCTGTACTGGTAGCCTTTCTTCCTTATCTAACTGGCTGCTAAACTTCATTTTTTTTTTATCTGCTCCTGGATTGGGAAGGCTAAGTGGAGATTACCCCCACTCAGTCCCTACCCCCCCCCCCCCCTCCCGGTCATCTTCCACCCCTTCTCTTGACTCAAGGCGAGGCTCTGCACACTCTCTTGGCGGCTTCGGAGTCCCAGGGTGTCTGGAGGATTGAATGATGCTGAATTATTTCTACATGTCTTTTCCTCAGGCATCGCCATCGCAGACTTCATTAGCTCAAGCTTACCAATGATCAGCTGTATTTACTATTCTCACTATGGACAAACACCCTCCACCAAGCCCGTGTTTCGTCAGCACTGGCAGGAATCCAAGAGGACTTCCTCGCCCAGTGCCGCACTGAATTTTCCTGCATGAGGCCCCGCACCCTCCCCGACGCCAACCAATGAATGGTAAGCTAGTGGAGGGGAAGGGGGAGGCGAACTCCCCACACACGACCACTCAATTCCGGCCGGCTTGCAGGAACTGGCCCAGGACATCTCCGAAACGGACTTTCTGTGGGGACCCTCCTTAGCAAGATGCCAGATACCGCTCCTTCATCTCCAGCTTCAGGGGCAGCCTCTGAAGTGGAGTGGTCATCCCTACCCCTTCTCCAACAGCATCCACAATAGGGACCCTATCCGTTCCTGACCACAGTACCCCCCCATCGGGGTCTGGGCAACTCCTCTTGGCACTACAATTTCACTGGCAGGGGACCTCAGACAGAGACATTTGGCTCAGCAGGAACCCCACGAGTGTTTTACCAGATACCCCCGTCACTGATATGTTGTGGGAACTGTCACCTCAGTGCAGTTCCCCCATAGATGGATATGGAGGCTTATGTTACATGCTTGAAGCAGTCCTACAAGTCTGAATTCTCCCATATAAACTACTGTTCAACATTTGGAAGGCAGAGTGGATACTGTTGAAGCTTTCTCCGCCACTTTCTCTGACAGACTTTCTGCACAGGACTCCACCTTGCTAACTGGGCCTTACCGTGGTCTTCTGACTTTGCTGTCTGCTCCATGGTACTGGTACCTGTACAGTATGTGGCTTCTCACTGCTGGGTTCCAATGCTCTCACGGGCTCATCAGTTTGCCATTTCAGTACTGTTTCTCCGTTACGATTTCTGTGCTTGCTATGTTTTAAAATTGCAATAAAAATTGAATAAGGGCTTGTTCACACGGGGCAAGAGGGGGCAGATATTGATGTGGCATCCACCTCAAAATCCGTCTCCTCACAATAGAGGTCTATGTAGACCACTAGCGATTCTTTTCCGCCAGCGGAATAAAGAAGCGACATGACCATTCTTCAGGCAGATTCCGTCTCAGGAAATCAATACAAGTCAAAGGGAGGCAGAAAAACTGCTAGTATTTTTTGGCAAAAACCACTAGCGGTTTTTGCACTTCTTTTTTTTTTTTTTTTTTTTTTTTAAGCAAAAAATGCCTCAAAAAACGCCAGTTTTTTTTTTTTTTTGTTTGTTTGTTTTTTCCAAAGTCCATTCGCTATGCTGGAGGAAAAAACCTGAAATAAAAAAACTCAAAAAATGCTCCAAAAAAGGCTTCCTAATTCCTGAAGCGGATTTTTTCCTGACCGAATTCCTCGTCCACCCTAACATATGTGAACTAGCCCCAAACGTTTCTGCTCTGGTTTCGCCTTCCTGTTCAGCTCCTTTGTGATATGCTCTAACCTCTAACACTCATCAGATTCTATTCTCCCGTGTCTCTACGTCAATACAAAAATAGACAAAAAAATGGTAAAACATTTTATTAGACTATTGAGAAATGTGATTAATTTTGCATATACAATGGGAACAAATACATCATAGAAAGGTTAGCAAAGTCTCCATAATGTCCTTTTTAACACAGTATTGCAGTTTCTATACAGAAGTAATATATAGTTGACTTGGGTAACATATGAGCTGTGTAGCAATTTCAATACTTAGATTGGAAAAGCAATGTTGTGCTTGGTTTTATGTGGCAGGTTTCTAGCTTCAAATCTGTGCTGGTTCTTTCTAAAATTGACAAATTCATTCTGAAATTGACAAAAAAATAAAACGCTGTGATCCAGTTACATAAATATTTATTGATTTAAACAAAGTTTGTCTGCTGGAAAATCATAATCAAAGTAATGACAGTAACTTGTAGGGAGGCTCCTACACTTTCCAAATATACCTTAAGTATTGCGTCTCCAATTTTCTCAATAAGGTAGTTTCACTGCTGAATAACAGTCATATTTGTAAACTTTGTAAGGAGCATCACAAGGTACTGGGAATACTTTGATTATGATCCTCCTGCTTTCATTGTGGTGGGTGGACATTAGGAGGAACTGAGGCCGGTAGAATATGACCCATGAGTGTGGTAGTTGTGTGTTTTTAGTTTTTTTTTTTTTTTTTTTTTTTTTTTTTTCCTCTCTCTTTCTCTTCTTCCTCCTATTATTTTACATCCAGTGCAAAAATGTCAAGTTCTCAAAGTATGTTGTGTGGAATTCAGAATGGAGATGATATGGGACCTTTTATATCTATTAAAGTCTCCTAATTGTCGTACAATTGCACTTTAAGTCTTGATTTGGATAATGTAATTTTTGATTACCTATGATGGTTCCTATGATCACTGCAGAACTGTTCGTTTCAGTGATTTTCATCTTCTGTGTTGGAAAAAACATGTATTTACAAATACTTGAAATTCTGTTGGTATATAGAGATGTAGGGTGTGCTTGGTCTTTGACTATGTTTAGGTGGCAAGTTATCCACAGGAATGCTAGGACCAAAGATTTCCTGGCATAAAACTGGCTAGAGAATCCCACAACCTCTGCCGCCTTCCCTCTTTCCATAGTGCATTTGATGTATTTCACGATTCAGTTCTGATGTTCACATTCCATTTGTAGTGATTGGCAAGCAATCTGACCATCAGATACTTAGAAAGCAACAGTTGAACAAATGGTCAAGTCACTGAACTGTCTGCATTGAAGTATTTAAAAGCACCATAAGTAGTCCATATACTGTTGCAGAATGGATATATACAGTAGGTATAGTGTGTTAAAATGCTGTGTGACCCTTGTGATGTGCTTGAATGAGAAGGGACAAGCTGGTTAATACATAGTTTATTACACAATATGCTATGAGTTGACACTGCTGACAAATACCATTCACGATTTGTAGATTATTTCAATGAGCGTATTGTCTTTTTGAGAAGGGTATTGGAGTAACAAGATATCCCTTAGTGAAAGTTACTGTGAAGAACAATCCAGCTGCGTCACTTGTGTGCTTAATATCCTCTTGATAACAAGTTCTGCATAAATACCATGACCTTCAGCAGCTTCATATTATTCATTCTCCTGGGGCAGTTACTAAAATACATTGATGCCCTGGAAAATACATGTCAGAAAAGTGACAAAGAACACTGATTGATGTATTGATTGGTGTCTCTTTAATAAGACTTACTACATTTTGGACATTAAAAGCCACTGACAAGGTTGAATTCAGAAACAGACCTTTGAAAACATATTTCCATTGTTAAAAAAAAATATATATATATATATTCAAAGCATTCATTTTGGGTTTTTTTCTGCCTATTTTGCATTGTTTTTCTCAATTCACTAGTTTTTACTGTGTAAAAGTTATCTGGGATTCCAAAATACATTTCCCATAACTAATTGTGAAGAAGCAGTTGTGAATTTAGTTGAATAATATAAAATAAAAATTCTTAGTGGCTACATTTTGGATATTGTACCTCTAAGAGATCATTGGCTGCCAGATATGCATCTACGATTGGTCTCTGAGAGGGGGTGCATCATTGGTCTAAAAGAAACAGGATGATTTTGGTAAGTATTTGTGAGAGGGTGCAGAAGAGGCTTTGGAAGGCTCAGACAGGCCATTGTCTAAATCCAGGGTTTTTTGGGATCCGACCACTGTCAGGTTAGAATATTGAGGCACTGTGGTGAACTCTTCATTCCTTCCTTTACTGTGGAACAAAACACGGCCCCAACTGCTATTGTGATGATCTGGGGAGCCATCGCTTAAAACACCCCCCTAGAAGTGATACATGCTTCTGCACAATATTCCTATCTGGCAGAAACCTAGGAAAACCCTTGCTGGACAGGTAAGAGCAACACTTCTTTGGCCTGCCTAGTCAGACACTGTATCATCAATTGAGCTTTTATGGGAACAGCTGGGGTTCCAGATTCTGCAACCTTGGAGTATACAAGATTTTCAGGACCAGCTGGAGTAACTGTGGGCCACGGGATGTCATACACAGCCTGCATGACTCCATGCTTAACCATATCCCATCTTGTATTTATGCTAGAAGTGACCCAAGAGTCTCCTTTCACTAGTACAGTTTTCCTCATTAAATTTTATAGTTTCGCCCTATTATTGTAATAACTTGCTTAGTGTATATTCTCATTGTATTTACTTATTACATTCGCATATCTTTTGATTTCAATAACTCATTGTTGATGTGATTTTATTGGTCAATGAGGGCATTTATTTTATAGTCAGTTATGTGAGTTATATTTACTATTTATCAGTTTTCCTCTCTACATGTTACATCTCTAGTGTGCATTCCTCTCTGAACTGATCAGTGGTAGATGCCATATACTGTGCACAGTGAGCACAGGAGAATCTGCTCTCACTCACTTAGAAATGTCCCCAGGATCATGCAGGACGTATATATAGAGAAATACCGTACTGATGTGAATTAAAGCTCCATCAGTCTAAACATGTCTTTCCTCTGTTATATCCTGCATTTCCTGCTCACTCCTATCCCCTGCCATTTTCACTTCTAAGGACATGAATCATGTGACCTGCAGTCGGAGAGGGAGCAGGGAAACTGCTAATAAAATTAGAAAGACATTTTTCTATGAGATATATTACAAAGGTTTTTTTTTGTTTGTTTTTTTATATCTGTACTACTCATTTATGCAAACTTTTTGAAACTGTGCCTATTTAACTCCTTAATGTTTGGTAACACATTTTACAGAATGTATCTAGACTGAGTCCTTATTTTCCATTGAAAGACTAGTCATATTTTTACACAGACATAAATAATGCAGAAAGCTCTGCTCACAGTAAGACTTATAATCAATTCCTGGAGTTGAATTAGCAGACAAGGTTGAGGACATGTGAGACAGATTGATCATTGGTGCAATATGATAGGATTCAGCCTATTGAAACAATGAGAACGTCTGCTAATTTTTGTTACTTCACCGTCTGATATTTTTATACATATAAGTGTGAGAAAATTGGTATTCCCACCTTGGACATTAAGCTCTTGTCTCTGCATCCATTTTTCATTTCTGTGTAGGCTGTATAGATGGCCATTGAAGCACAGGCTCAGTGCTGGCAAGTACCTCTGCAGGAACTCAACTGCTTACAGACTGGCACAGAACTGAACTGACTGTAGACTAAACTGGCACTGAACTGAAATCTCAATGGTCGCCATGACCAAGGCAGAACTAAGGAAAGGTTTGAACACCGAAGCGGAAAACTAACAAAGGAAAGGGTGCATTCACACTGAGTAAACGCTAGCTTATTCTGAACGTAAAACACGTTCAGAATAAGCGGCGTCTAAAGCAGCTCCATTCATTTCTATGGGAGCGGGGATACGAGCGCTCCCCATAGAAATGAATGGGCTGCTTCTTTCACTCCGTGCAGTCCCATTGAAGTGAATGGGGAGTGCCGGCGTGTACGCTCCGGCATGAGCAGAGCTTGCCGTATACGCCGGCACTCCCCATTCACTTCAATGGGACTGCACGGAGTGAAAGAAGCAGCCCATTCATTTCTATGGGGAGCGCTCGTA